>NC_068306.1:2716960-3016960 GCF_025860055.1 Xyrauchen texanus
GGAGCAGGGGTACTGGGCCGAATGTTGTGTCACCTAAGTAATGTTCATCAACTCTATCTTAAGGCCTTGCACACTCATAGCAAAGTGCTTCTTCGTTCTTCGCTACGAGTCAAAAAGAAGTTCGAAACAGCGGACCAACGACATACTGCCACACCGCCGGGGGAGGCGTTTAGAGGAGCATTAAATGACAAGGACGATCAAGACTACATGTAAAACATCAACTAATATGACATTAAAATATGTTATCAATGACTTCATGCCTTGAGATCAGTAAAAGATGCTGTTTTAATGACTCTAAGATGACTTAAAGTAATACATATGCAGAAGATAATGTGTAATTTGTAATGTTTTCCTTTGCATTCATGGTGCTAATAATATGCGCAATTGCACTTATGTTAATATGTTTTATGATGACACTGGTACTACTGCAAATATGGGTGTTTAAAAGAGTACCAATGGGTAGAATACAGACAAAAGAATGATAATAGGCATATATTTGGGCAGATATGTGAATGGCTTTCCCTGCAGATTGCACATGAGTGAATGGGCACTTAAGAGTATTTAAGTAGAACAAACTCAAAAACACCTTTATTTTGTCCAGATTTTGTTCTAAATGACATTGCACAAGTTTATTCTTTGATTTCATATGAAGTGTGCAGGAACACCCTGATGAACATCATTAGCAAAAACTTGAGGCCTGCATTTCTATTAAATACAGATTACAAGATATAATCATTTCATACGCTTGGAAGCAGACATTATACAAGAAGAGAAAAATCCCACTCTCACTCTGTGTCTCTTCTCACCTAAAGGCACACAGGTAGACATGCTAAAGTTAATGATTACTCACACTTTATCTTGCATGATGCGACTCCAAACTCCAAACACATTTTTACTGTCACCGAAAGCCGCCGTAGTCTGCATGTGTTTGTGTTCTGGCCTCCTCTCATAATCTCTCGGATGGTTTTACGATCACGTTTTAGAGGTTTTCTAGGAGTGTCAGTGACCATCAGGTTCAAATACACAAACTAATGACACGTGAGGCACATCCGCATGAACACTATAGACAATTATAAGGGTAATAGTTGACAGGACATTAACAGGACAAGTTTTAGGGCTCCTCTAAAACAATCTTAAACAAAATTTTTTCATATTTATTAAACATGTGGTTTTAATGACTAAGAGATTGCATGCAATATTCATACTTTTCAGAAAGTGTCCCCAAGAACAATTATCAGTAACTTACTGTAATGCATAAATCAGCACAAAATATGCTGAATTTTAACAGACCCCAAAAAATCTGGAGTTTTGTAGATTTTAGTCATTTAAATGTATGCATTTGACACACGCTTTTATCCAAAGCGACTTACAGTGCACTTATTACAGGGACAATCCCCCCGGAGCAACCTGGAGTTAAGTGCCTTACTCAAGGACACAATGGTGGTGACTGTGGTGATCAAACCAGCAACCTTCTGATTACCAATTATGTGCTTTAGACCACTACACTACCACCACCACTCCTACATGTCCATTTCAATTAGCTTTGATATCATCTGTATGCTTGAAATGTCAACAAACTTCACTTTTAGCAGATATTTGCACTTAAAATTGGCTTAAAAACATTGATGAGTCATCCTGCACTACACAGACTTTTGTCCAATCATATACTCTTTAGAATGCTAATACTCCTCCCCCAAAAACCAAAAGTCATGCCAATCACGATTCATGGCCGTGATGTAACTAAAGCCCATTGGGATTTTTGTTTTTAAATGGGAAGACCCCTTCGACAGGCCACACATTGTGTTCCAACAAACAATACATCAACATATGTACCTGTGATTGTCCTGTTATGTGATCTCACGGTTACGTGAACCATAACGTGAATCATTATTGTTTGAGAGAGACAACAAACCAGACTCTTATCTGCCTGTAGGGCAAAAGTCGAGGTTTGATCACGAAACATCCCAGCAGGCCAGAACAAACCCTTTAATCAAACATTCAAATAAGGTCAGTGAACTCTTTCTCCATATCGTCAAACGCCTTGTTTTAAGTTTCTTTTTTTAGCATGTCACCTCCACATGTGAACACTTTAGCGCTATTGTTTCCAAGCATCTTTCCCATCAGATAAAGCCCAGAAGCAGCAGGGTGCGAATACGTATCCGTAATCAGGTTATGAAAGCATACGCTTGTGTACATGCATAACACGAGTGTGTGTGCGCGCTCTAGATGTGTGTAGACACAAGGGTGTGTATGATTGTATAAGTAAAACAATGCATTAGACTGTTTGTCTATGTAAAGCCATTCCTGGAGAGGCACGTACAAATGGGAATGTTTTTGACATTGCTCTCTGTTCCGCTGGAGTTCGTTTAAACATCTCCAAACCTCCTTCCTTCAATTCACACAAACCCTCCCTGGAGGTTTCCCCAATCAGAAACATTCAGAATGGGACAACCTTAAAATAAGCCATTGAAAGACCATGAATGGCGTTTTAGACACTCTAGTTGTATCTTTGGAAAAGTCTTTATTTTGGGAATTCTGCTAGGTTATGCTAGTGGAACAGAAATTACACACTTCGTCTTTAAATACGATGAGACATGAACATGTTATCTAAATGGTACCATGGTATAGCCCTACTGCAGGTTTGCTCTGATACCTACATTTTGGTTTTGGTGCGACACCAGTCCTGGTACCTCGGTATCAATACCAAATCGATACTTGGGCAACAAATTAAAAAAAACTCATAAACTGCATAAAGTCATAAAAATACAAAGATCCACATTTCAGTATTACTGAAAACATTAAATTAAAACAATCTTTTTGCCCGAGGCAAAAGGCTACCATGGCTGAATCACAACATGCTGATATTCAGTACACTTGTTTATGTGATATAGCGTACTGATAATAATCTAATAATATAACCATTTATTATTATATTATTGTTACTATGAGAATTATCATTGTGACTGCTTTGAATATTACACTTTTATACCATAGTAATGTTTTTCTGTTGTAATGTCTTCAATTTCACGCAATCTCATTTCAGCGGGACTTTTATTTTGAAATATCTTTGAAGTTCTTCCTGATTGTGAAGAGTTCATTATATCAAGCTTCCCACGACTTGCGAGCAACGGAGAAAGCATTCATTTGAGAGTTCACAGCCATTTATACACTCAACAAACTGATCTGTGGCTCTGCAGATGGATACTATTGGACACATTGCATGAAAATCAAGCATGTGATTGTTGTGTGTTGCATTTGTATGTGTGTTTGTGTGCGTTCCTGTGAAGGAGACGACAAAGCAGAGGCGCCCCTCTTATTCATACTGTGGCGTGCAGTGCATGTGACTGTATATTATTTAATTAAAATACATCTTTCTGCAGTTTAATAATCACATATGGCCATATAGAGTCTTTTTTATTACTATTTTTAAATGGTCTTCGATTTAATCTCAAAACTCTCACATTACATTACATTTAGCTAATGGCAGCATACTTTAATATGGTACCAAAATGAACAACAAGATGACATCATATAATTTTACATTTTGTACATTTACATTGGTATCGCAATATTTCGTTAGTACCGCTATATCGCGTAACCCTAGCCTACTGTATATCAAAATGCCATCACTGAAACATGGCAACCATAAAGTACATTTTCGGCAAATGATTATGTTGGACTGACAAAGCCAACATACTGTTATTCGACAAACATCGTTTAAGCTTTTCCAAATCCCTAAACCGAGACCAAAACGTGTAACTTTTGTCTGATTTTAAAGCTAGCAGGACCGTAATCTTGACCAACCATTTTTGAGATTTCAGTGTTCCCCCATTCGAGTAGATAGGAGCTGCACTGGCATGATTGGAAACAGCCTCCCGAGAGCATTCCAAAGATGGCTGACAGTGGACTGACTTGCTTGAAAGACTAGTGGTCATCACAAATCACACTTCTGCACTATTTTACGTCATTTTGAAGTGTAAGTAGTGCGAGTAGTACGTTTACACTGCAAATGCATCAAAAAGAAGTGTACTCCGAGTATCCGGATGGTGCACTTTTTCAACCGTAAAAACGGAGTGTGGAATGTTGGACACTTTCGTGCACTCAGCGCTCGCGGATTGCCGTACATATCGGAAGGGGCG
This sequence comes from Xyrauchen texanus, assembly GCF_025860055.1. Lineage (NCBI taxonomy): Eukaryota > Metazoa > Chordata > Actinopteri > Cypriniformes > Catostomidae > Xyrauchen > Xyrauchen texanus. The sequence continues at coordinate 2,721,100 of NC_068306.1, forward strand.
GAGTTACTGGCAGCGATGGTGATCTGGCAAAACAACTATAAATAACGGAGAATATGACAAATAGACAGCACCTTACAAAATTGAGTTAAACGCTTTACCATCGTACCATGCTGTGTGAATATGTACATTATGGAGATGTGTTGAACTGAGGGTGATTAGCGCGCTAAAGCTAGCAGCAACAAATCGATTGGGTTTGAAACGTCACTTCCGTCAGCTGTTAAACGCCGAATGATTCCGTGGTAAAAAACATTAAGAGTTCCATTTGGGACAATACGACACTTTGAAAATGGAATGCTTGTTAATTCAAACTCCAACTGTCAAAATTTCAAATGTAAACAAACCAACAAAAGGCCTTTAGTCTACTTTAAGTTGCTATCTATCTATCTATATAGCATTTTAGAGAATATGTTCTAGTGTATAGTGACAAGCAGATGTTTAGGATAGTACGGTGGGTTTTGCTGCTATTAGTGTTTGGGTTGAAAATCAAATCAAATGTGCCTTTAGCCCTGTTGAACCCTGCTTGGTACTACCATCCTTTTGGACACTTTATGAAATAGCCTACCTTACGATAGCAATTAAATACCACGGCACATGATCAAGTAACATGATATGCTTCAAAATCCCATGATAATACCATCTGACACATCACTGGAATCATTATAGTACACTGTAAAATCGAATTAGTTGATCATTCAAGGCAACTGGTTTGCATGCTTTGTACTTATCTGGCTCAAGTAAACTGAACTCATTTTTTTAAGTAACGTTAACTAGTTACAAGTAAACTCATCTTTGATTAAAGTGGTTAAGAGTCATCAAATCTAACAATAAGGGGGAAATTATGACCTTGTTTAGCTATATGGCACATTGAGTATACTCCGTATTAGCGCACATAAATCGGCACTTTTGTAAGGTCAGTTGAGTAAAGAAGAATGGCTTAAATGAACCAGCTCCAAGTTCCCCGGAGGTAACACTAATCAACCTCATGGTGACCTCACGCAAATCACAACTATCAACCAGCTACAACAAAACAACAATAATAGTCATAACATTTAATACTACATCTTAGTAGCTCAGCGAGTATTGACGCTGACTATCGCACCTGGAGTCACGAGTTTGAATCTCAGGGCGTGCTGAGCGACGCCAGTCAGGTCTCCTAAGCAACCAAACTGGCCCGGTTGCTAGGGAGGGTAGAGTCACATGGGGTAACCTCCTCGTGGACGCTATAATATGGTCCTCGCTCTCGGTGGGAAACGTGGCGAGTTGAGCGTGGATGCCGCGGAGAATAGAGTGAAGTCTTCACACGCACTAGGTCTCCGTGGTAACGCGCTCAACAAGCCACGTGATAAGATGCACGGGTTGATGGTTTCAGACGCGCCGGAAACTGAGATTCGTCCTCCGCCACCCGGATTGAGGATTGATTAATTAGGACTACCCAAATGTTTTTTAATAACGCCAATTTTAGGGTAAAGAGAGTAACGGTAACTTAGTACTTACTATTTTATGTAAGAAAGCAAAGAGAGACTTTCACGTTTCTCAATGGAGGAATGAATGGATGTGGAAAGACTCACTTGAGGTCGATGAGAATATCTTTACGCCTGACTTTCCTCTTGCAGAGGAATCCACTCTTCATCTTCACGCTGTACTGGATTTTGTGGAAGCTCACGGTGGCTCCTTTCCGGGACGATGAGGAGAAGGTGTTGGACATCGTTGTCCTGGACACAGTGTTCCCATTATCTCCAACTCTGTCCATCTGAAGGGCTGTGTCTGCCATCATTGCACACCTGGAGACCTTTACAAATGAGATCGAATTAATTAATTTATGCCATTAATAAATGAGATAAAAAAGAACCCCAAGATCCATCCTCAGAAGAACACTTAAGCTCAAAAGTGCTGTAAGCAACAAATGAAATAACAAACAGAGCATATAGCTAATCCGTTAAATATATCAATGCAATAGGTGCATTAAAGTCACACCTGTCTATGCAACGGACCTAGACCACATTTGCCATAGTAAATATACACACTAATGCTATTTCTATCTATCAAGAATATTTTATGACTGGAATAAAACACCTAAAGTGGTCCAGTATGATTTCAGGATCTCACGTTCCCGATTAATTCAGATCAAATCTAGTAAAACTGAGAAAAAAGCTTCAAAACATCGGTTTTGCCGTATTATTAGCGACGATACATCGAAGAACCGTCGATCACGTCAATTCTATTCATGCATGTTCATTTACCATTAAACCATTATGCAAAACAAGTTAACAATCCCACCAAAAGCTGCCGGATGGAAGAGCTGCACAGCGAAAAACGGAACAAATCAATGTGGAACAAACCGATGTTGCTTTAGTCCTGAAGTTGGAAGAATCTCGATTATCTGTCACGCGCGATTCGCGTCATGACCTGAAGCAGCGCTGATCCGCAGCCCGTGTGCGCGCGACAGTTCGTCTTTATGAGTGTTGTGAGGTTTCATAAAGAACACGAGGCGAGTCACGTGTGTCGATGACCGGAGTGACTTCTGCTTTTTATAGCCTACATGTGCTATAAACATCAGCTTTAAATCGATGCATATGTGTCTTTTGCTTTATATTGTCTAGTAATGCTGCATAAGATCAGAAAGAAATATCTAAATTAAATATAATAATAATAATAAGATCATAGATACGTATCTGCTTCAATGGCTGATATCCCAGGTATGTGCATCAACTTAATATATTAATATGTAGCCTGTATGCATGAATGAACATATACAATATCTGCATGAAATAAAGCGCTTATGCATTTGTACTTTAAATATATAATGTCCGGGTCAAAAAACGGCCATAATAATATTATATATTATTTTCCCACTTTCATAACATCAGTCCTGATCATAAGGACCAAATATTTATTAATTTTCATGATTTTAACCCTTTAAATGCCGTTTTTTTTTTTTTTTACATAATGCCGCTGTTGTTCTTATGGTGGGGAAAAACACAACAATTAATTATTTTCCATATAAGGGGATATTTTTATTTTTGTATAAAAAGTTTACACTTTCACTGACATCAGTCTTGATCATAACTACCTAATATTCATTCATTTTCAGGATTTAACCCTTTAAATGCCAGTTTGTTTACATAATGCCACTGTTGTATTTCTCTCTCTCTCTCACACACACACACACACACACCTGAATCATGTATTCAGTTGTCCTGCAGGTCTCTATAATACAGAAAATAGGGGAAAAGCTTGTATTTGCTCCACCGGATAAACATGAGTGAAATGGCGCCATCTGGTGGAAATTAAACATGAACATTGTGAAGCAAAGGCTCCGGAATAAAAGCACAAAATCATATAATTCATAACAGGTTGACATATTAAAATTCCCCCAAAAATACCCACCTTTGACAAAATGTATGCCATTGGCATGAACAGCCAAAATTATTAAAAAAATTTTTTAAAAAAATAATTAAAAAGACAAACATTTCCGAATGTCGCACAAAGGTTAAATAGCTCATGTATATACACACACTGTAAGAATCAGCATTTATGTAGTTTACAAATGCATATAATGTTTGTGCTTTATTTTAATATATTAAAAGGTCATCATATAACTTACATGAAATATATAAACATCAGTGCTTTTGTAGCCCATACCTGCATATTTACTTGAAATATATGAAGATATATTTGTTATTTCTGCTTCAGAGACATGCACATAATATATGAGTTAGCATTTACATATGCATATACTGTATGTGCTTTATTTGAATATTTGATGTGTGTTTTTCCATCTGGAAGACTGCAATAATCAATAAGATGTCAATAAGACGTTCAGCAGATGTCTTTGAGATGTTTGAAGTCTGAGCCGATGTTAATTAGAGATGTGCTTTTTAAATGCTAAATAAAATGACACTTTTTTTTATTTCATAACTTCATTATTGGCCCTTCATCCAGTGTTTTATTGTCCTTCTTTACAAGTTACACAACCTGCTGTTTGACAAACATACGGCATCTGGACTCTGCCCACCAATATAAGCCTTATCAGACACGCCAGCCTAACCCGACGCACGATAGGGCAATATTAAAAGAACAACACCAGAGGAAAAGGAGGTGAATGTCCAAAACCATCATACACACGGTTTCAACAGCGCAGCCACACGATGTAAACACTATACACGTGACTTTAGATGGAGAGAATGTCATGGTAACCTTATCTGCACAACACTGCAACTTCGTTGTCATGGCAACAAAACCCTGAAACCCCAGTATTGGATGTGACTTTACACAAATAAGGTTATAAAGTGATTATCACACTAAAATCATGTTAAGGTGAATGTTGTTTACGTTTTGTGGCCAAAGGATGTGTATTTTAGCGTTTGTGGTAAACTTCAGAGACTCACACACGGTGTGAACTCGCCATAAGATGAACTACATGTCAGATTTGAAGGTAAATAAAGAGTTGACACACATGTTATCTCAAGATGCTTTTTAATGGGCAGCTACTGAACTCAAAAGAAATGTCATGCAACATCTAAAAACTCGTTTAATATCCCCAGTTCACAAACAACCCTCTGAACCAATCAAATGGGGCTTGTCCACTGCACCATACAGCTCGACTCCACTGTTGATGGTATCTGGTACTTATTTTAGTACCACCTCGGTCGAGGTTCCAAGCGAGCCGAGCCGATACTAAATGTGATGTCATAACCCTGCCGATCACTGATTGGTCAGGGAGAATCTTCACTAGCAGCGTCACTGGATTTCCGACACGTGACATCAACCCGCTAGTTTTAAAGTTAGCAACAGCGATAGCAGCACCCACGCCGCGGTCAGTAAACGAGGTGCAGACAGTCCACTCGTTAGTGTTGAGTCGAAACGATAAAGTCTCTCATGAAGTGTCTCAGCTGTTGGCCACACGTGGCTACCACCGGACCACCAACAGTGTAGGGAAAAGTAAATAAACTTAAAAGTGACTACAGAACATCAAGGACCACAACAGCTGGAGTGGTTCGACCAAATGGACGTCATCATAGCAATAGACCCGTGAGCAATGGGAGGGAGAGTGTTGTTGGAGTCCACAATGGAGGATGGTATGTTTTGTTACTCTTCTTGAAAGCTTCACTTTATTTAGTTGAGCAGCCACTGGAAGCTTCTAAAACAACCAGACCAATTTAACTGTTACACTTGTGTAAACTCACCATGCAACTGTTTTATGCAGCACAATGAGCTAGTAGCTAACAGCTAGCGGTCGTGTTATTGTTTTGGTCAGTTTGTGTCGTGTTTATGATGATGTCACGGCAGTAGAGTTGGCGCAACTACGACGATCATCCTATAATCCCGCCCACATTGATGCGGCACTAAACTGCAGTGGAAATGCAAGCTCAGAAAAGTAAAGCGAGTCGAGGCGAGTCGAACCGTAACGTTCGGTGGAAAAGTGCCATAAGCTTTACTTGAATTTGGGGCAAAAAACTGAGCTGGTTACCAGATGCTTACAGAAATATTCCAGGTTCAAGTTTAGCTCACTCGACAGTATTTGTGGTATAAATGACACCAGATGTAAAACATCATACATGCTATCATTATAGTAATTCAATTGCTTGTTACCCTGATAAAATGGCTAAACGCGTGGCTAAACTTTTGAAACGGTGAGTATTTTAATGGATTCATTTCCATTGTAAGCGTCACTGGAACCCACATTTTTGCTTTATTAAAGGAGGAACGATAATCAACATTATTGATCGAGCTTAACCCATAATCACTTTTGATCACTGATGTCATCTTGTTCAATCAAGCTAGCGAGTTATGTTCAAGGGCCCCCCTTGGAGGGGAGAAGGGGTCATTGTTCATGCCCAAAAGGGTTGTCAAGCGAAAGGGAACACCAAACTAGATCACGCAGCCTTAAAGCACAGGGCACCCCCTGGTAGTCAAGGGCCCCTGGGCACTGGCCCCATTGGCCCGGTTGGTAATCCGTCCCTGTGTAAGTGTCTCAATGGATCCTCCATTTTTGCTTTTTTTTTTTTTTTTTTTTAAAGAAAAGGAGGGACGAGTCGAAATGCATCACCATTATTCCACAAATGCTGTCGATTGAGCTGAACCTGTATTGAATCCCAACCCATTCCTTCAACATGGGCCTCATTCTTTTATATGCCAAATATAATGTCATATTTCTCCATTTGGATTCTGCAGTGAAATGTGCGCGGGACATGCTCCCCAATTCTTTCCTTTTGAACAGCATCTCTCAAGTGAACGGCGATCCTGTTATTTACAAATATACATATCCTTCACAATAACACCCTGCAGAAACAGCATTGAAGGAGGTGCGTTTACAAAGATGAATTTCTATTTATTTGAAGCGTTTGTGATATTTGGGAAACAATGTCGTGTCAGAGCGTCCTGAACGGACCTCTCGACTAAAGTGCACATGGATGAGAAAGGAGAGAGAACGGGGGTAAAGAGAGATAAGAGCATCACTCTCCAGATCGACAGCACACCCTGAAGCCGCACTGCAGATTCTGACATCCACTGGCCGTGTCAGCATGAGGACCTGCAGAGAGAGAGAGAGAGAGAGAATGCAAAAGTAACAACTGATGAATAAAAATGACCATGACTGAAAATGTTTGTATGCATCTATACAATATATGTGTGTGTGTGTGTACTGCTTGAGACACGGGCACGGGAGAACAGGTGCATGTGGTTGTCGAAGTTTGTTTGTCTAAGTTAAGTTTGTAAAATTTGTTAAGTCTATGTCAAGAGGGTTGAAGGGCTGCTGGGGTCTGCTGAAGGAGGAAGAAGTGAACAAGGAAGAGAAGTTACGATGGGAAAGAGAGTCACCGGAGTGTGGCTGCTGCTGCTAACTACAGCCACCTATTGCACCCGCTTACAACATGATATCACCACACTCGACGAAGTAAATGAGCAGACACTGCGGGAGTACGGCAGGGACTGGCTGTTGTCCTTGAGGAGGAAAGTAACACCAGAACCGGGCTTGTTAGACCATGTTCCGGAGGAGCTGTTACGACAATCCGGAGGCAATCGGCCGCGGAAACGAGGGAGAAGGGGTGGCATCAAACTACGCCTTCGACGGAGGGCAACAAGGCCGCCACTGCCGTCTGTACTCTTTGGCAATGTTCGCTCCCTAAGGAATAAGATGGAGGAGTTGAGGCTTAATACAAAGGCCTGTAACGAATATCGCGAATCATGCCTAATGGTTTACACAGAGACCTGGCTACAAGAGGATTTTCCAGACACATTGGTGCAGGTACGAGTCTTCTCATGTGTGCGTATGGACAGAAACAACGACTCAAGGAAGATGAGGGAGGGTGGGATTTGTGTTTATATTAATGAATCTTGGTGCAATAATTATACGATAAAATATAGGGTGTGCAGTCCTGATCTTGAACTTATCTGCATTAGTTTGAGACCGTTTTATTTACCGAGAGACTATGGGAACATCTTCGTATGCTCGGTATATATCCCGCCCAGTGGAAATGCATCTAAAGCAGCTTCATGTGTAGCAGACTGTGTCCATCAGCAGCTAAAGGATAAACCAGATTCCCCTATATTTGTTCTCGGAGACTTCAACCATTGTAAGTTGGAGCTGTCTCTTCCTGGATTCCAGCAATATGTTAAAAATAGTACACGTAAGAATAGGACGCTAGATAAATGCTATGGCAACATTAAAGATGCATATGCTGCCAGAATTAAACCCCCCCTCTCAAACTCGGATCATAACATCATCCATCTGATCCCCATCTTTAAGTGTGCCATTAAAAAAAGTAAACCCGTCACAAAAACTGTCAGTGTGTTCCAGGATGAGAGCAAGGAGACGCTGAGTGGATGTTTTCTGGCCACAGACTGGGAAGTTTTTTATCAGGACAACGATATTGACAATATTGCAGAAACAATAACGGGGTATATTCATTTTTGTGTCGATACTGTTGTGCCGAAAAAGACGATCACTATATATCCTAACAACAAAGACTACATAACGCCTGAAATTAAACATCTGATCAGGAGGAAAAAGCAAGCATTCCAGAATAATGATTTGATGGAACTGAGATCAATACAAAAAGACCTGAGGGGGAAACTGAAGAAGGCGCGAGAGGAACACAGTAAACGAATTAGGGAAGCCTTTTTAACGAATAACCCAAAAAAACTGTGGGACACGGTGAAAGAAATGACTAATATGAACTCTAGTCAGAGGGAATTAAATGTAGAGAATGATTTGGACAAGGCCAATGATCTTAACATCTTTTATAAACGTTTTGACTTGAATTGTGGAACAAATGTGATCTGCTGCAAAGAGCTGTCTATGTCAATAACATGTGACCCAATACGGGATAGAATAATAATTAACCCTAAAGATGTCACTGCAGTTTTTAAAAAGCTGAATACTAATAAGGCTAGTGGACCTGATGGTATTTCATCTTTTATCTTGAAAACATTCTCGGATGAGCTAACTCCGGCTTGGTGCCCCTTATTTCAATTTTCTGTGGATGCATGTATTATTCCTATTATCTGGAAGACATCAGTTGTTATTCCGTTCCCTAAAAAAGCATGCCCAGATGCAAAATGACGACTATAGACCAGTAGCGCTGACTTCTATAGTGATGAAGTCATTAGAACGTATAATGGTTGGTAAATTAAGGAGTGAGGTACAGCATCTTTTGGACCCGTACCAATTTGACTATAATAATGGCAGGGGTACAGATGATGCTTTAATTACAACTGTATACTCCATCTTAAAGCACTTGGAAAATCCATCAGGTTATGTTCGTTTATTATTTATGGATTTTAGTTCTGCATTTAATTGTATTCTTCCGCAGATAATGTTAAGTAAACTACATCAGATGGAAGTAAATCCCTTCATTATTAAATGGTATGGTTCTTTCCTGACAGGAAGGAAGCAGCAGGTGAGAGTTAACTCCACTCTTTCTGAGACGATTAACATAAGTACAGGTGCCCCTCAAGGCTGTGTAAGTTCGCCTTTACTTTTTATATTATATACAAATGAATGCAGAACTATCAATAGGAATAATTTTATTATTACATTTTCAGATGATACGGCCATACTTAGTTTACTTTACAACTATTCAGATATGGGTGTTTATACACAGGAGATAGAGGAGATGGTGAAGTGGTGCAATAAGCATAACTTGCTCCTTAATGTTAATAAAACCAAAGAAATGATTTTTGACCCTAGATCTATTGGTGATCAAAATCCTATTCTAATTGAAGGAGTATTGATTGAACAAGTAACAACATACAAATATTTAGGAATTCAAGTAGACAAACAGTTACAGTGGTCACATCATGTGGAGTATGTTTCCTCAAAAATATGTCAGCGTCTATATTTCTTAAGAAGACTAAGAGTTCATGGCGTTGACAAGGATATTATGTTGCTGTTTTATAAGGCAGCTATTGAGTCTATTGTCCGATATGGTATTGTAGCCTGGTTTGGTAACCTGTCAGTTAAACTAAAATCACAGCTCCAAACATTGATTAAAAGGGCGGGAAAAATAATTGGACAAGTGCCACCGACTACTCTTAATGAGCTTTTTGAAGAGGCGGTGAGGAAACAGTTTAAAAATTACTAATGATCCGAATCCTGTCCTCTACAGTGAGTATGAGATGATGCCCTAAGGTAGAAGGTACAGGTTACCAAACTGTAGACTGAATAAGTTTAAATTTTCATTTGTACCACTCTCTATAAAAATATTGAACAACAACAAATAGGGTGTGTGTGTTAGTTTTTTAAGGTGGTAAATTATGTGTAGGTAATTATGTATGTGTTATGTATATTGTGTTGCATCTGCTATCTCGAATGCCCAAGATGAATTTCTCCGTCAGGAGACAATAAAGGCCAATCAAATCAAATATACGTACCATTAATGTTATCGCAGTAGTAAAAGTGCTCGACATTGAGGGCGGGACATGCAGACACCAGCTCGTTAAGCCCCGCCCCTGTGATGAGCAGACAGCCCGAGAGATTCAGATGCTCCAGTAGGGGGAGCCCTCCACGCTGAGACAGACACCTGCAACACACACACACACACACACACACACACACACACACAATCCTTACACAAACATTCATACCACGATGATCCAACTTGTTTTAAAGATCGGCTAAGACACCAAAGCTAGTGCATCTGTTACATGGTTATCAGCAGATGCTGATAATCTCAAAATATCGGCCAGGTCGATATATATCTGTCCATCACTAAACGAGTATGTCTCAAACGCATCATTTATGATCTCGGAGCACCGCCTTCTCACCTGTCAATCATCTTTTTCAGTCATTAGTCAGATATGAAAACACAGAGATGCAGATGAGCAGCATGCACATCTGAAGCTCAGTTAATAGGAGAATTTAGCTTGTTTGTGCTCACATTAAATGTATAATTAAGAGTAACAATGTGCTAGTTTTTAGCGCTTTCTTGCAGAAATAGACTGAAATTGTAATTGATGTGGTATGTCATGAAATCAGAGAACCTCCCTTCGAAATCCGACCACAAGTGGTCAAAAAAGATGACTAGGTGTAACGTGATGTCTCGCTTGTCCGCCTGTGATTGGATCGCCCAAAATGCATCTTAATACCAGGTGTTTGTTCTGTACCTCAGGCCGAGATCCGTGACCTGATAGCATCCAGACAGGCTGAGGAACCTGAGTGCCCGCCAGGCTCCTGATTGGTCAGTTCTGTGGTGATGCTCAGGGCAAGAGTCGCCCTCAATTGAGCATTTAGTCCGAAAATCTACACTGCCCCCTGTGGCCTGGAGGTTACATTGCGGCTCTCTCACAGTCCAGAGCGGCATATCCGACGTACAGCAGGTGGAGTGTCCACAGCGCGCATCTCCCATAGAGCTGAACAGCCAGTGGGCGGGGCAAATACCAGTCTTTAAGCCCCGCCTCCAGCTTCTCCTACAGCAGCAACATCCGCCACCTCCCTCCATCTCTAAAAAACCACCACGCCAACTTTCCTGGCCAGACACGCCCCCTCGCATGCCCCAATCGGCTGCATCTTCGATGTCGGCGAGTTTAGCAGGATCAAGAACCCACGCGTGGGCGGGGACACATCCCGAGCCAGACGTTCTCTTAAAAATCAGATCCTGGCAGTTGCATCCCATTGGTGGAAGGGAACGCTCATCTTGCAGTTTGATTGGAGGGGGCGGGGCTTTCAGCAGCCTGATTCCGTGTTCAGTGCCGTTCTTAGCGTATGTAGACGCCGTTAAGTTGCCCAACCCCAGCGACAGTATCTTCAGCGTGCGGTCGGTGATTTTGTCACAGCCAGACAGATCAAGGTGCTCCAGCGAACAACACGCCCCAAACTCCGCCCAACTAGAAAACACAAGCAAAAATGTTTACATTAAAACTATAAGCGGTGTTTGTCAACAAAACTATCAACTGCATCATTTTGTCAAAGCGTGAGACCTCAGTTTTTATGTGTGTGGTGTAGACAACAGATTTTTAGGAGCTCCTAAATGCAAATTACATTTTTAATTAAAAAACAAACAAACAAATATAGTTTCCTTTATCTGAGCAGTACAACACTTTGTGACCATTCCTCCATTTACCATAAGAACATACAAAAAAAAAAATCGGGCAATGCGGTCGTAAAATAAAAGCAACACTTTTGGTATTCGCGGTCACAATTGACCGACCATTGAAAACGAATGGGAAAGACCAAAAGAACTATTTCTTTTAAATCTGTCAAATACAATCAATAAATCTGCAACAATGCAGAAAAACAATCTGACATAAATTACAGGGTGAGACTCTAAAACATCCTCAGTGCAAAACACACACAAACACACTTACACTCACACACACACACACAAACACACCCAAACTCTCTCACACACACACACACACAATGCAGAACACTCAAACACACACACACAAAAATGAACTGGTGAGACTCTAACACACAAGTTTATTTAGTATTTGTAAAAAAAAAAAAAAAAGCAATAAATCAGTCATAATGCTTATAACACACACTCAGAAATTAAAACACCGCAGAACACACACACACACACAATGCAGAAAACACACAATGCACAACACACACACACACACACACACACACACAATGCAGAGCACGCACACACACACAATGCAAAACACACACGCACACAATGCACAACACACACACACACGAACACAATGCACAACACACACAATGCAGAACACACACGCACACACACAATGCACAACACACACACACACTCCAGAACACACACACACACACACACACAATCCAGAACACACACAAATGCACGCACGCATCAGAACAGTCCGTCAGAACAGTCCAGCAGAACAGTACGTCAGAACAGTACGTCAGAACAGTCCAGCAGAACAGTCCAGCAGAACAGTCCGTCAGAACAGTACGTCAGAACAGTACATCAGAAAAGACCAGCAGAACAGTCCAGCAGAACAGTCCAGCAGAACAGTCAGTCAGAACAGTCCACCAGAACAGTCCAGCAGAACAGTACGTCAGAACAGTACGTCAGAACAGTCCATCAGAACAGTCCAGCAGAACAGTCCGTCAGAACAGTACGTCAGAACAGTCCAGCAGAACAGTCCAGCAGAACAGTCCAGCAGAACAGTCCAGCAGAACAGTCCGTCAGAACAGTCCGGCAGAACAGTCCAGCAGAACAGTCCAGCAGAACAGTACGTCAGAACAGTCCAGCAGAACAGTACGTCAGAACAGTCAGTCAGAACAGTCCAGCAGAACAGTACGTCAGAACAGTCCGTCAGAACAGTCCAGCAGAACAGTCCAGCAGAACAGTACATCAGAACAGTACAGTCAGAACAGTCCACCAGAACAGTCCACCAGAACAGTACAGCAGAACAGTACGTCAGAACAGTACGTCAGAACAGTCCGTCAGAACAGTCCGTCAGAACAGGAGATGAAAGCGTTTCACCAGATGAGGAACATCTACAAACTGCCCAACACACGCTGCACTGCAAAGTTTTATACTCTAATAAAGACAGAATTCTGCTGTTCATTTCCGCTTCTTGATTTTCATTTTCATGACATTAATTAGAGTTATTACATTTTTAGGTTTGAAATTAATTATTGGTAGAAAAACGTTTAGTCTGTGTCTTCTCTTTGTAGCACCATGGTCAGGTTTGATTGCAAGCATAATGACATTAACTGCACAAACTGACACTTCAAATCTATTTTAAAAGGCTAAACTTGAACACATAATGTTCAGCCCTACAAGCTGTCATTTCAAATGCAAACATGCTGTAACATCCTCAACATGCAATGCAAGGAGGGGAGGAGCCTACCTGTCAAAGGCGGAGTCAGAGACGTCAGTCTGCGTGAGGTCCAGGTGAGTCAGATTCGGGCAGAAACTGAGAATTTGTCGTACCTGAGAGGAAAAATCAGTTCATTTCAGCATCCTTCAGTACACAAACATTCTTCTGCAGGACACGGGGTTAGGGTTAGGAACAGGTACACGTTTGCAGGGCACATACGAACCATCTTACTGGAGACGGCCAAGCTGTATGCCAGGCTGAGAGAGTGCACGGACGGGCCAACGGCAGGGAGAAGGTTCTGGATCATTCCGTTGAGCAGTCTCTTCTCTCTCTGGACCGCACTAATGGCTGGAGAATCCGCAGACGCCTCCTCTGAACACACAAACACAAAGATGGAGCACAGGGGATCATGGGATGGGTAGTTTACCATCAAGGGGTGGAGCTTCACCTGATTCGTCCACATCTGCGTCTTCGTCCCACTCCTGATACGCTCGTCCTTCGTCCTGAAGGCTCTTCAACCATTCTTCATCCGGCTCCTGGTCCAACTCACCCGGAGGACCACAGTAATAGTCGCCTAGACAACAAAGACGCACAAAAAGTGTTTTCTTTTTGATCTAACATAAAACAAAGGCAATTGGAGTAAACACAAAATACAGTACTTAAATGATAATGTTATTTATTGAAGCATAAAAGTTATCCAATACCAACTGGGCCTGTGTGAAAAAGTATTTGCCCCCTTAGTTACTAAATCCCCAAATCTATGAGACATAATGGGGTTCAGGCACACCCAGACCTGATCACTGACAGCCCTGTTCAATCAAATCAACACCTGAATAAAACTGCTACAACAGCATGAAGTTGGCTAAAAGGCCTCACCCCGTTGCACACTATGCCAAGGTCGACAGAAATCCCAGAAATTATGAGGAACAAAGTGATTGAAATACATCAGTCTGAGAGGGAAGGTTACAAAGCCATTTCAAAGGCTCTGGGACACCAAATAACCCCAGTGAGAACCGTTATCTCCAAATGGAGAAAACTTGGCACAGTAGTGAACCCTCCCAGAAGTGGCCGTCCTTCCAAATCTCCTCCAAGAGCACAGCGACGACTCATCCGGGAAGTCTCAAAAAAGCCAAGGACAAGATCCAAGGAACTACACATAGTAGCTTAATAAAAAGCATTATTTACCTTCATATATTTATACTAAACATTTTTTTTGTGAATAAACAAACTACTTCACTCGCTCACTTTATGAATATTGCACAATACTCAATTATCACCGTGGGACCTATTTACTTCACCTGGAGCTTTTATTTTGACACTGAGAGCGCTGTAAACATCATGGCTGTGGCTCAGTTGGTAGAGGGGGTCGGCCGCTAATCGCAGGGTTGGCGGTTCGATTCCCGGCCCACATGACTCCACATGCCGAAGTGTCCTTGGGCAAGACACTGAACCCCAAGTTGCTCCGATTGGCAAGCTAACACATTACATGCAGCTCTGCCGTCATTGGTGCATGAATGTGTGTGTGAATGTGTGTGTGACTGGGTGAATGGGTGAATTCATCATTGTAAAGCGTAAAGCGTTTTGGTAACCGCTAAGGTTACAAACCATTTACCATCATGAGCCCATTTAAGTAGAACAAAAAACTAAAATGATAAAGTAAAAGTTAAAATAAAAATCAACACAAACATGATAGTGCCCATAAGCATATCGGACTTTAATTCTGGATATATAATGATATCACAAAACTCTTGTGAAATGGGTCCTTTGTGTTTAAAAATAAAGTAGGAAGCATTAACTCACCTCTGGCCCAGCGTACAGGATACAGATGTCTCCAGAGCGAGCCCATCTTGGCCAACTGCGCCCAGATACTGCACACCTGCCCACAGCGACACAGATCCAGAGGACCCAGGTAGCGAAAGACCCTCAACAGCACCTCCGGAGGCAGCACGGAGATGGGCATGCGCTCGCCGTCCCGCTCTGCTGAGGACGGAAAACAGGAACACACACGTGTTAGTCTACCCCCCCTATGGTCAGTCACAGGGGAAACTTCAGTTTTGCATCAGTCTTCAACACTTTAAGGACGTTGAGAAGGATTGTCAAACGAACAATTGCGTCTCACCGTCTTCAGTCTTCTCGTGGTCGGAGTATTTGAAGGCCTTGTGCAGCTCCTCAGCTTCACTCCACAGGTTCAATCCCTTCAGCACGTCGGCTGCGGTGCTCCAGGATGGATTACAGCAGTGCTGCTGCATCACCTGCCTCTTAATGTCCTTCAGCTCCTCATACGTGAAATACTCCATCATCATCGGCTGATACACCTGAAACGCAGCGTTTTTAAGCAACATCCTGGTTTATATAGAACTGAAAGGGGTTAGTTCACCCCCATAATGATAACTCAACTTTCAGTTTCATTTATAGTCATTTAAATGTAAGTCTCACCTCCTCTTCCTCTTTCATGTGAGGAAGGAAGTCCTGAGTGAATGCCTCCAAACGCTCCTTCAGCTGCTGCGCGTAATTCAGCTGCTCGTACTCGCTCTGACATCACAGCGAGAGAAAGAACAAGACATTAAAATAAAATAGCTTGTTTAAAAGCTTGAGGGCGGGGACGGGTCGTGATTCCACACACCCGGCCCCTAATCAGGCTAATCAAGCCTCGGAGAGGGATAAAGGCCGACTGGAAGCTGCAGTGCGAGATAGAGATGAGGGATGAGAATAGCTGCTTTACCGCCTCCTGGGAACGCCTCCATGTAGTCCTCTGCCAGCTGGACGGCTCCGTACAACGATGCCGGGCAGTGGCATTGGACACACTCGGACATGCCTCGGGGAAGTTGGGAGATGAGCTGCTCCAGTACCACCAGATCATCCACCTCAACGACGTCACGGGTTCCCCCAACCAGCAGCCATTTCCGCTAGGCATCACGGAGCTGCTGCGCAAAAGCGAACGGGCGACCGTCCTTCCCGAAGCTTAACGAGCAGAAGACCAGCCGACTCTGCTCCAATGGTCCGACAGACCCCATTCTGGATGACCTTCTTCAGGTGATTGTAATCCAGGAGTCTGGCGGCGAGGAGTTGTTGTGCTGCCAGCTGCGCATAGCCGGAGAGCAGGGGCAACAGGCGGGGCCGCCCACTGATCGGGAGGCCACATCCAAACCTCCACGGTTTTCTCAGAGGTCGAGAAAGGCCTCCGGATCGTTGTTTGGCCCCATTTTCGTGAGGGCCACCGGTGGGACGGGCTCAGAGGAGGTCGTAGCGCCAGCCCCCTCCCTGGCGATCCCTGCCGGTCCTCCGCTTGTACCTGGAGCAGGACTTGGAGGCGTTGTTCCAGCTCCAGGTGTACCTCCATGAGGGCATTGAAGATGTCGCCCAGCAGTGAAGACTCCACAGCAGCGTTCTCCTCCAAAGCTGGGTTCCGGCACCACTGTAACGGGATTAATGGAAAGGAGGCGGCGAGAACCGGCTTGACGATGTAAATAACAGTTTAATGAAGAACTAAACAAAAAGACAAAACACATAAAGGTGTCCCTCTCGCACTGCAGCTTCCAGTTGGCCTTTATCCCTCTCCTAGGCTTGATTAGCCTGATTAGGGGCCGGGTGTGTTGCATCAGGACTCGGCCCCGCCCTCCGCCCTGTCACAATCCCTACTGTATAGTTACATACTTTACACACGCCCTAAAAAAGGCCATTTCATACCCTCTAAAGAATATGATAACCAAATGTTATAAACCAATACAGTCATATCCGTTCACAATTACAGTGCAAAGCACTTTTACAGAAACACAGAGCCGAGAGTCCACCAACACACACACAGCTGCTTAATCCTTCAGGATTCATACATGGGTTTCCCATAAACATGTACCTTAAACACAGTACAACACTGACTAAATCGCCCACTTATAAAGCCATCATCATTGGCTTTCCTTTAAGACCACAATCACACAATCTGCTGTGTCATGACCGCACTAACAAACACAACAAGCCCAGCCTGCGTATGTCAACGAAATACACATTAGAGCCACAGGAGCCTTACTCCCCTTCTCTCTTCAACCAAATGTCATGTCTCGAATTCCCCATCTAATAAAAAGCCCACAATTTAAACTAAAGAAATGCATCTGCGCCACGACCAGGCTCATCCGGGTTTGTAGGACCATGGCAAGTCCACGAGAACTTCGGTACTTATCGGTGTTCCGGTCTGGACTAAACATCACCTCACTTTACGACCAAGAATCAGCCTCGACGTGAACATGCATTGCTTTACTAATAGTGTTTAGACGCTTGATGGAACACAACCAATCCTGAAATTGAGCTTGTGTGACACTCCTGTTCTACCCGCTCCGTACGGGACTCGAACCAAGGTCTCCGGCGTGGGAGGCGGGTGCTCTAACAAGGAGGCTAAAGGCTACAGCCTCTAGTGCACCTCTTAAGGTCAGGAGAGTGAGGTTTACACACCAGCTGGCTCCCATTACACTCACCCCCCTAAACCTCACTCCCAACCGGGTCACGGCACCAACGTGATGCTCTTGTTCTACCCGCTCCGTACGGGACTCGAACCTAGGTCTCCGGCATGGGAGGCGGGTGATCTAACAAGGAAGCTAAAGGCTACACTTGCATAGCTAGAAGGGTTTACGTTTATCTTTGCGTGGCTTTTCAGCGACAACTGCACAACTACATGCAAGTCTGAACTTGACTTTAGTTTCATCAGACACACCTTAACACTGCGGAGTCCCTTCTCGAAGAGCGACAGCATCTCAGAGAGCTTGTTGTCGGCGTGCACGTGGTACACCGTGTGACTGCGCTGCTGCAGCAGTGCGATGATGCATTCGTTCTCGATCTGCTCGTGCATCTTGAACTCCTCAAACGTTGCAAGCAGAGACCGCAGGAACGAGCGGAAATCTCTATCGTTGGAGAAGTTGGTGTTTGACAGCTGTCGGGGGAAACACACAAAACCGTTAATGCGATATGGTATGATAAAAGTGCACAATATTTGAACAGTTATTTAAAGGTGAAGCGTGTCGCCACATGCATATGGTTTCTTTGGGAAGAAACAACCACATTTGTATCTTCACTTCAATGCATATTTTGTTATTTTGAGTAGATAACACTGTGTAACGGTTATGCCTCAAAAGTATAGAAAATGGCTTTTATATCGAAATGTCAAAAGCTCGGCATTGGACTTGGTGAGACCGAGGTCTCTAATCAAGTCATTGGGGTCTTTTTGGTTGGGATAGTATGGGTTGCTCTACCTCTGAAATCCCTCAAAGTCCACATCCATGATGCTCATCTTGACAGATTCAAGGAGAACACAGGAGCGTACTCGGAGGGGAAGGCGAGTACTTCCACCAGGATATACTGGACTTTGAACGCCGCTACTAAGGACAGTATAACGAGAAGTTGAGAACATGATGGGACATTTGGGGCGGATTCGTGAAAGTGATTTACATACTTAAATATAGAGCATTGTAACAGAGCCATGTCTGCGTCATTTCAAAATAAGAGTCCCCGGAGGTAGAGTTGGGGTACCCGAGTTCGAGTCACAAGTCCAATTTTAACGTATGCATTTTTACTCGTGCACGAGCCTTTACGAGTCCAGCCGAGTCCACGGCAATTGTGATGCAATGACAAACAAACAAGCAAACAAATAACGTAACACAGCGTGACCATGCATCCTCTTTTTCCCGGACACGCCCTGAAAAATGCGTCCAGACGGGATTTAAAAGTCCAGGATTTGGCTTTGTCTTCATAATGATGCGTATACATTCTGTGCATCAGTTTTACCGCGTATATGTCCTTACGTGTCATTATACTAGCGCGCACTCTTTCAAAGTACTTTTATTTATTTATTTATTTTCGTCCCAATTTGGCATGCCCAATTCCCACTACTTAGTAGGTCCTCGTGGTGGCGCGGTTACTCACCTCCGATTTTAAAAACTATCGGCCGAGTTATAGGTATCGGCTTCATAACTCTGCATATTAAACTGAGATACGACAATGTACACACTTCACCTTTAAATATTAATTGAATGCACTTTTGATCAATTTTACCCACATTAGAAATTAGACATTTATTTATTTAAAGCTAATATTATTTTAAGTTAACATTAAACATGCAGACCTGAGATCAGACAAGCATACTAAACTCTCACAGACCCTGTGTATTAGCTCACATGTGTTTATGTTTTATGTTATTGCAGTACGTAAAGCTACAATAAATTGTCTGTACTGATCTGAGATCAGATATTAGACCAGTCCTTTCTATTAGCCGTCTGGATAACATTAGCTCTCCTCAAACACACCGACAGACACCTCAGAAACCCCGTCAGAGGTAGGATTGAGTCTATAGGTGATAAGACACGAACCTTCTCGCTGTAGAGCCCCACCAGCTGCTTCATGCGCCAGTGCGGCCCGGTAAAAACATCCACCTCATCGGGAAACGGAGCCATCGCGCGTCCATCAGCTCAGCGGACTGAACACACCGGGCGCCAGATCCTCACTATAACCCCATCAACCGCACTCAAATTAAATACAAATTACGATTAAATAAAGCAATAAAAAGTCCTCAACAGCAAACAAAATAAAAACACCTACATTAATAGAAAAAATAATAATAAAAATAAAATGAAAACACTCACCACACAAAACAATAACACCTACTAAAAAATTTAAAAAAAAATAAAAAATACCTTCGCAACAGGTGGCAAACCAAAAACACCTACATTAATAAAAAATGTATTAAATTAAAACACTCCTCAACAGCAAACGAAATAAAATCACCTACTAAAGAATAAAAATAAAAAAACCTCCTCAACAGCAAACGAAATAAAATCACCTACATTAATATTTAAATTAAAACACCTACTACAATAAAATAAAAACTCCTCAATAGCAAACAAAACCCCTACATTAATATTTTATTTGCATTAAATTAAAACACTCCCCAACAGCACACAAAACAATATATAAACAAACAAAACATATTTAAAAATAAATAAATTATATATATATATATAAAGCTCCTCTACAGCACACAAAACTAAATGCTTTACACATTAGACGCTACAATGTTTCATATTTTCAGTTGCCAACGGAATCTGGCAACCTTAATGACGTCATCACGTCTACGTGCGCAACAGCATGTTCAAGGTGGAGAAAACCTCAGCGATTCTTAAGTGTAGAAGCATAGCATTAAATAACTTATATTTGCTAACAGGCATTTAAATATAGAGATGCGCCACTTTAATACTTAGTAATAAAGTCGCTACAGACGAGTGAAACGGAGGCTTCGGTTATAAACCACGTGACATGAAATACTTCTGGGGAGTTGACGCATCCAGCAATACTACATCTAAAACTATTTTTGACAATTATTATGCATGCATATTAGGTCGAAGGAGTAACAATAAAAGAAACAAGAACATTTAACGATTTCAGAAGACAGATTTTATTAACTGCAACAAAATCATGATTATTCATCAACAACAAAGTTATAATAAAACCTCCCCCTTAACAAACATTAAAATATTGATTTTTACAGGTATGGAGTTCATTTCTATACAACAATAAAGGAATGAGAGAGAAACCCATGTATGTGAGACAATGGCCGACAGTGGAAAAGAAACATACAGAGGTGACGATAGTGTTTGAACACGACAGTCAGTCTTCCGAGTTTGTGTCGAACACAAACGTATAAATTCAACTCAAAACGACAGAAAGAGTCAATCATAAAATCACATCTGATTGAAAAGTTCCCACTAACCACAGAAGACTGACTACAATCAGAGAGAGGAACCGTTTTAAAGGTGCTTATTGGCAGGACACCAGATCCCTCATGAAAGCAAACGTTCTTATAGGACATCCTGATCATTCATGAGAACGTCTCTTCATTTAAACTGCAGTGCCGCGGTGGATCCTCCACACCAGAGGGGGCGCTGTCATGCTTTAGCTGTCTGCCTGCAGCATTTCCATGATCTCACGGTCCCAGTTGTCGCCTCGATTTTCTGGATCAACGACGACCTCGTATTCCTGGAGTTCCTGCTGGAGCTCCTTCTCCCAATCAGCCGTCTCCTCTATCGGAAAAAGATAACGCAAAAAACGAGAAGAAACGACCAATTATTTACATACAAGACACGTTCAACGCATGCGCATTACGACTGATTTCTGCGAGCACAGCAAGCACATTCATTGACACCACGTGTTTTCCGTGTGCCAGCGCGTGACACAAATTGCAATGTTAGCACAGTAACGTTATCGGTTTGTTTTTTGACCAAAACTTGTGCTCCAGATACGTCATTAAACGTGAACCGACTAAGGCGCCAATGCCGTACGGTTCGTTTTTTAACGAGAACAATTACACCCCTAATCTAGCATGTACTGGCAAGGGAAAACCCCCGTCTTTGAGTGTTGTCGCGCCTGCTGCATGCAGACAGTCGTACTGTGCTTATGACGGAATTGTCATGCGCGTGCACTGTGTGCGAGACACGTATTTCCGCGCAATGTGCGCAAGACGTATCGGCAGGCAGAAAACTTTGAGTGTCGTCACGCCTGCCGTTGACTGTCCACGTGTCTACAAAAACTAGACTGCACTCGGACAGTCCACGTGTACTGTGATAATGACACAATTTGCGTTACGCGCATACGGTGTACGCGGAAAACTTGCGTCTTTGCAGTCTCCGATGAATGCGCCTGCTGTTGACTCTACCAAAAAGTATCAAAAAGCAGTCACACTGCAGATGAAGTATACAAAAGAGTGTATTATATATTAAAAGGCTGAACACTCGGCTATGCGCGAAAGGAATGGCAAACAAAGGAAAGGAAGTATCCTATGAATGGAATAGACTCAGGGGTGGACTGGCCATCGGGAGAACCGAGTGGGTCGGCCGCGAAATGTGCCGGGATAAGCTAAAATGAGCCGCCACGTTATGCATAACGGACAACAAAATGGCACCGCGATATGCAGGAAAAGACAGCGAACCCCACCCCATCCCGCTCAACAAGTTTTGGGCCAGTTGCCGTGTAAAATCCCGGCCCGATTTATCTTCCCAGTCCAGCCCTGAATAGACAACAAGGTAGCTCCCTACGATTTGGTTCAGAGCCACAGACGTCTTAAAGGGACAGAAGCAAAAAAACAGTATGTTTAATGGACTGTACCAAACTCACCGTCCTGAGGGGAGCACTTCTTGTCGAGCACCAGTTGCTCCATCTCTTTCCTCAGATCTTCCTGGTTGATGTCACAGGCGTCAAAGGCGTCACTCACAAACTCAGAAACACCAGGACTGGTGGAGATCTCCTCCTCTTCATGCTACCACGGCAACCAGATCAGAGAACGTACGGTAAGCGTGTTATAGTTAAAAACGATCACGATCATGCAAATGTGAGGGCACGGGATGAGTGCGGTACCTCGTTAGTTTTGGGTTTGGCGCTGATGGCGACGGGAGGCGTTTTCGGTCTGATGCTCTCTGTAAAGCAGAAAAACCCCAATGATTATTCCTTTATCTGGCCAATCCGTAAACATCAAACATATCCATGGATGTATATTGGCCCAAAGTCTGTGATCCGCACCTGGGACGTTCTCGTTCAGTGGAGTCGCTCCATTATTTACCTCTTCTCTCTTATCAGCGGCCTGCTGTTGAGCGGCGAGAGCGGTGAGCTGCGCCGACTGCTTTATCAGAGACATGCGGTAGAAATAATTCCTCCAGAACACGTCCTCCTTCACCCTGATAGAGGACCAGACAGAGGGATGAAAGTGGATTAAAGCTTTGACTAACATTACGTGACACTGATATCAGGACACAAGCTGGACAATAAATATAACAGGCTCATATAAATAATCTAATGACGAATGTAAAATCTAGGTCCCAAAGCAAAACCAGTCAAAACCACCACTGCACTCACTGTTTTGGCACGAGGTCAAAGCGCATCCTGTTGAGTAATTCATCTTCCTGTAGCATCACCAGGGCAACAGGATACATTTGATCGAAGTCGAAATGAAACTGAACGCCAGCTGGAGGGTCGCGCAGAAAGTTCCGCTTATCCTGATCGATTAACAGAGAAAAGGACATGGGTTTGTGTTATGTAAATGACATTGGGTTTGACTGTAAAGAAGCCGTGAACGAGCGCAGCTGAAACTCACAGCAGATAAAGCTAGAATCTGCTGTTGAATGGTTTCCTCCTCGTTGTACCCGACCCAAGGCGGCACCGCTGCGTCTGCAGACAAAAGACTGATGCTTGCGTTTGTGGCAAATACATTGAAATGTCATTTCAAGTTACTTGAGAGACTAAGAAACACTTCAAGGAAAGTTTCAGGTTTCCAATGATACAACAATTTTAATGGTTTTAAGATCAATGACATGTACCTGTTTTCTTTGCATTCTGGTCTTGGACAAATTTTTCTTGCTCTTTCTGGAAATCTCCTAAAATGGTCTGAAAGATAAAGGTGAGATTAAACCAAAGAGCGCAATTCACAGAACAGCATTTTTTATCCATGTCTGGTTCGAGGCACCTTGTCAATGATGCCGTCGATGTTGCTCTCCTCTACGGTCTTCTTGATGGTTAGTGCTGTCTCGGACACAGACTCAGAGATCTTCTTAGTCGCGTTACTCGCAAAGTTCAGAATGAAGCCTGACCAAAGAGCATGAAACATAAACAAAACATGAAAACAAATGGGAGTACCAAATTCATGTACCATGGTATTTACATGGTGCTCCAAGGGATGAAATATACCATGTTACTACCCTAGTACATCTTTAAAAAACACATGGGAATATCATGGTAAATGTCCAAAACTTGGTAATACCATGGTAGATCTCCAGATAAACATGGGATCGTCATTGTATAGGTCAAAAAACATGGTAATACCATTGTAGATGTCTGGATAAACATGGGATCTTCATTGCACATGTCAAAACACATAGTAATAGCATGGCATATTTTAACATCAATACTTCTCAACACATCTGTATCTCACCGCTGAGTCCTTTGGCTTGCTCTAGGATCTCATTTGTTTGTTCTGTCCTGTCTGTGTTTATGTCTCTCTCTTCTTCTATTTCCGGTTTATCCGTTTTCTCTTGATTGACGGGCTCCGCGCTCAGCCACGTGCTCCAGCTCTTAAACATACTGCCCGCGCGCTGTCTGTCTGTGTTTCTGCGCTGAATTTAATGACTCTGAGAATTTAAACGGAATTATTTCACTTCATGTTTGACATCCGCACTGGGCCACATCAACAACACCAGCTGATCTCTTCTACGGTCATCATACTGGAGGTGCTGCGGCTCAACAGCGACACCTGCAGCAGCGGAGGAGACGAGAAAGATCGACTAGCGGTAACCAAAAATCCTGTCAATATTATTAACAGAAAATGATTATTGATGCTGCCTCTTTTATTCAGAAATTTCCAACCTGTTGAAATATTTTGGATGTCTTCAATTATATTTAAAGGTGCTTTGAGTGATTTTTATTTCCACATCTCATTTGCTATCTTTGGAGGGCGGGGTTTTGGAAAGAGGGGGCGTGGATAATTAAACGGCTCAGTCTCGTGAAAGTAGAACGGCTGAAATCGCTTACAGCAACTTTAATCTCAGTAACTGCCCCGTCATTGGAGAGACTGTTTAGCAGAGATGACACTTCTATTCAAATGAATGGGAGAAATTAGACCGCCCAACCAAGGAGATCTAGCGCCCAACGGATGTAGAAAGGAAGTCCCGCCTTACAGGTTAACGAGCCAATCACCTTTTAGATACAGACATTGCCTGTCAATCAACTTTAGAACGCGCATGCGCATTAGCTATACAAACCGGGAGTAATGAGTCACAATTTATGTTACCAGCGTTGTCATACTTTACTGCAGATTTGACACATGTACTTTGATCGTAATCTTGACCAAACATTCTTCAGATTTTGGTGTTCCCCCATTCAAGTAAATACGAGCTGCACTTTCATGACTGGAAATAGCCTCCTGAGAGAGTTCCAAAAATGGCCGACAGTGGACTGACTTGCTAGAGAGACTCTGGCACACCTTTAAGCCAATCAGAATATTTTCTAAAATCACTTACAACACCTTTAATAATCAATTGCAGTATTTCCTTTAAAAATGGCCCCATTTCTGTTTTGGCTTCCAATCTTTTGTAATACTATTTTTATATTATCATTATATATATATATATATATATATATATATATATATATTTATAGTAATTTTTTATTATTATTTTGTAATATTTATGGAAGATCATTTATTCTTGAAATAATTCATTATAGAGCTACATATAACATTACAAAATGCTTTTATAACTGTAGAATTGTATATAAAAACAGTACAGAGGAGAAAGCTTTAAAAAAGAAATACAGAATTTATTTTCTTTGTATACCTCTTGCAATTTATGTTCATTGTGCAAATGTACATAATAGACATTTTGTTTGATAAAATATAAACTTTTATGCATAAATTTTACTTGAGCTGGCACGGACCTAAACATACATTTTCTCTCATCTTCAAAAGAATAGGAGGAGTATACAGAAACTCAATATGACACTTTATGGATGTGAAATAAGGAAACCTATAGACACGATTTTGCTAAATGCATTTATTGCAAATTTATTACGTTTCACTTATTTCAATTGTATAATTTATTTAAGCAAAGAACAACAAGGAAAGATGTAAAAAAATTAAACAATCAAGTTTAGACCCTAGACTACATTTATGGAAGACCGTAAGTTACAGCAGACAGTTGTTAGTTAGATGGAGTGATCGGAAGAGGAGTCGCTTACATGACCGCACAGCTAGCATCCCGATTATGCCTCTGAAAGAGAAATGCACACTTTATTATTCACAAACACACACTCATGTGCGCTCCGATTCAAATTGGCAGATTAATCTTTGCATGTGCATGCGGTCATAATCATTCACAACAAAGCTGCAACAAGCAAGACAACATTAGAGAAGTGCACGCTGGGATAAAAATGGTGATTTGATCAGCCGACACACACTATCATTTAGACTTGATGGTGAAATGCGACTCGTGACAAATATAGCATTATATTAGTCTTCATGACAGAAGCGTAGAAGCAAAGCAAAGCCACGATTTCTGCAAAAACGATGCTAGAACAGCCGTTGACTTCATCACCGCAGCGTTACAATCTCACCTACAAAGGTTTCTGAATCAGTTCCGATCAGGACAGCGAGCAACATTTCTTTTTTCTTCTTTTGGGCTTTCAAAAAAAAAACACAGTTGAAGAAATGATTTAAATACAGATGCTATCTTTAAATTTAGACACTATGACGAACACAATGATGGTAATAAAAGTGCACATTGATCGAATATGCGCCTTGATCGATCGGATTGGCATATACACACACGTGCCATTTACACTTGGCCATTAAAACACACAAAGTCTCCGCACAATGCACACAACTCTAATCTACTATTGCATGAGTTCAAGAGAGATGCAGCGCACGTCAGAGATGAAACATCAATATCGTAACACAAGGGTTTGTAAAATGTGTTGTTACCTGTCGTCGGGGGTGAACACCAGGGGTCATGATACTCTCATCAAACTCAGAGTCGTCTTCAGCGCTTTCCTGAATGCACACCAGATAGCGCTCTGCAATTTCCTACACAAAACATATGCAAATATATCACATGGGATGCCACCCCCCCTTGCAAACCACCATCCCCTTTAGATCATGCGCTATAACTGTTCTGAGACCAGTGCAGACAGACAGCGCACTGGAGGTTAAGTCATGCACTAAATAGGGAGAAAGGGTGCATCCTATATCTCTCCTACAACTGTTCTGAGACCAGTGCAGACAGACAGAACACTGGAGATCAAGTCATGCACTAAATAGGGAGCAAGGGAGCATCCTATAGCTCTCCTATAACTGTTTTGAGACCAGTGCAGACAGACAGAGCACTGGAGGTTAAGTCATGCACTAAATAGGGAGCAAGGGAGCATCCTATAGCTCTCCTATAACTGTTCTGAGACCAGTGCAGACAGACAGCACACTGGAGGTTAAGTCATGCACTAAATAGGGAGAAAGGGTGCATCCTATAGCTCTCCTACAACTGTTCTGAGACCAGTGCAGACAGACAGAACACTGGAGGTTAAGTCATGCACTAAATAGGGAGCAAGGGAGCATCCTATAGCTCTCCTATAACTGTTTTGAGACCAGTGCAGACAGACAGAGCACTGGAGGTTAAGTCATGCACTAAATAGGGAGCAAGGGAGCATCCTTTAGCTCTCCTATAACGGTTCTGAGACCAGTGCAGACAGACAGCACACTGGAGGTCAAGTCATGCACTAAATAGGGAGCAAGGGAGCATCCTATAGCTCTCCTATAACTGTTCTGAGACCAGTGCAGACAGACAGCACACTGGAGGTTAAGTCATGCACTAAATAGGGAGCAAGGGAGCATCCTATAGCTCTCCTATAACTGTTCTGAGACCAGTGCAGACAGACGGCACACTGGAGGTTAAGTCATGCACTAAATAGGGAGCAAGGGAGCATCCTATAGCTCTCCTATAACTGTTTTGAGACCAGTGCAGACAGACAGCACACTGGAGGTTCAGTCATGCACTAAATAGGGAGCAAGGGAGCATCCTATAGCTCTCCTATAACTGTTTTGAGACCAGTGCAGACAGACAGAGCACTGGAGGTTAAGTCATGCACTAAATAGGGAGCAAGGGAGCATCCTATAGCTCTCCTATAACTGTTTTGAGACCAGTGCAGACAGACAGAGCACTGGAGGTTAAGTCATGCACTAAATAGGGAGCAAGGGAGCATCCTATAGCTCTCTATGCAGTTAAGTGCGTTCACTCTTAAAATCTGATCAAAAGTTCAATTTCAGGATGCAGATGATATATATGTATATATAACTCTGGGCTTTAGTCCCGAGGTCCACATATGTATGCATGCATGCATTTTTAGGAAAACACTTTGCTCTTGAATTCATGTTTTTGCTTGATTATTAGGTGCACACAGCAGTCACACGAGGGTATAAGGAGGTACAGCATGGCACTTAAACGTTGTCTAGAATACAAGTTAAGCTTAAAAGACAGCCTTTGTGGCACAGCATCGCTCTTCGCAAAATATAATTTCAACTTAATTTCTATGCCATTTCGAGACCTGACATTTCTAGATGTTTCCAGCATTTCCAGAGGATCACAGCTGAATCATGAGCGCAGTATAATCTGATCGCGCATCTCACCTCGTTCTGCGTGTTCAGCAGACAGACTCTGTCTTCACCAAACGGGCCCAACGTCTCATGGCTCCTCATTACCAAATCACCTGCAGAGCTCTGCTGCACTCCCGCACCTGCGGCCCAGATCTGACGACACACACCACAACCACCCTTTAGACAGGCCGTTTGGCCAAACCTTCAAATTCTGAATTGTGGTTTTTACCGTCAGCGTTTGTCCAGCAGTGAGCACACAAGGTGAGGGAATCTTGAAGACAATATCAGGGGCCTCTTGATGACTCTTTCGTAACACCCAGCCCCCTATTGGTTGATCCTGAAATTACAATTACAGTTCATTGCAGGTAGGATAGGTCATTACTGTATAAACACTCAAGAGCACTTTATCAGGAACTACACTAATACAGGGTAGGGCCTCCATTTCCTCTCAAAACAGTCTCAATTCTCCATGGCATGATTCCTGAAGATGTTGGAAACATTCCTTTGAGAGTCTGGTCCATGTTGACATGACTGCGTCACACAACTTCTGTTCTAGTACCACATCCCAAAAAGTGTGATTATTGAATCTATTGGATTCAGCGCAGGTGACTGCGAAGGCCATTGAAGAACAGTGAACTCATGGTCATGTTCATGAAACCAGTTTGAGACTATAGATGGCTTTGTGACATGGTGCATTATCATGCAGGAAGTCCATTAGAAGAGGGGTCAATTGTGGCCATGAAGGGATGCACATGGTCTGCAACAATACTCAAATAGGCCGTGGCATTCAAGCGAAGATTGATTTGTATTAACGGGCCAAAGTGTGCCTAGAAAACGGTCCTCACACCATTACACCACCACCACCAGCCTGGACTGTTGGCACGAGGAAGCTTGAGTCCATGGATTTATGCTGCTGGTGCCATTGTCTGACCCTACCATCGGTGTACCGGTCCAGTTTTGGTGAGCCTGTGCCCACCGCTGCCTCCGCTTTCTGTTCTTGGCTGACCGAAGTGGAACCCGATGTGGTGCTGTTGTAGCCCATCAAGGCGTGACGCGTTATGCGTTCTCAGATGCTATTCTGCTCACTACAATTACACAGAGGCGGTTATCGGAGTAATCTCAGCCTTTGTCAGCTCGAACCAGTCTGTCCATTCTCCGTTGACCTCTCTCATCAACAGGGTGGTTTCATCTACAGAATTATTCGGTGTAAATTCTGGAGACTGTTGTGTGAAAATCCCGGAGACTGTTGTGTGAAAATCCCAGGAGATCAGCAGCTACAGAAATACCTGAACCAGCCTGTCTGGCACCAAAAAGCATGTTGAAATCACTCCGATCGCATTTGTTCTTAATTCTGATGGTTGTGAAAATTAACTGAAGCTCCTGACCCGTATCTCCATGATTGTATCCATTGCACTGCTGCCACATGATTGGCTGATTAGATACTCGCATGAATATGTAGGTGTACCTAATAAAGTACTCCGTGAGTGTATATTGTAATGGTGGATTGTCAACCAGTAGAGGTTTAATGGTGCATTCACATACAATGCAAAGAAAATCTTCGCCTTGCATGGCTCGCGTGCGTTTGACCGCTGGATTATAAATGTGTGTTGAAGCTCGCACTAGTAACGCGAACCTGCGAGTATTCCCCATTCTCTTCCGGATAAGGACAGGAGGCGGGGCTTCTACGACTTGGTTCATAGTAAAGTACAGCCAATAGCTGGAATCAAGTAGACGCGCATATTTTCAGAACTTACCAGGTTGTCCAACTTCCTCGCTCACTTTCCTCCAAGTGATATCTTTATTCATCCAGTCTGACATCTGGACTTTCGCGTCAACGCATCACGCGAATTTTTCGCTCGAGTTAAAAAATGTCCACTTGTGCGAATGAAGCGATTCCGTGTGTTCAAGTCACGCCATTCGTTTAGACTTTGTATGCAATTGCACCGCACAAAACGGTCACTTCGGGTTGTATGTGAACGCACCATTACTATTACAACGTCTGTGAAAGCTCGTACCTTGTCAGATTTATTCAGGAGTTTGATGTACTTCCCGTCCATGTCAATCTCTTCAATGGACACACTTCCACGACTGAAAGAATGTTGGGAGTACCTGATGCTGGGCGAAAGACCTGAACTTGAGCCTTCACGTTTGCGTTTCTTTCTCCCGGGTTCCGCGTGAGTGCGAGAAATGGTGGACTGCTGGATTGGACTGGGTGAAAGATTCAATCTGGGGGGGGGGGGTCATTCACAGAGAAGATTCTAGTTATTCTAGTATATGAAACAAAAATCACACTTTCCATGAATAGAGCTTATTTAACGGTCTAATTACGCTTTTCTACTTGGTACAAATCAGAGCCCTCTAGGGGGCGCTGATCACGAAAAAAGTAGGTGTCGTTTTAAAACTTAGACTCGTATCTTACAATGAATGTAGCGGATCTGACCAATTCTGAAATACTGCTTTAAAAAATGTGCTGATAATTTAGAACGGAAAATCACAACAATCCTATTTAAAACCAGTGAAAGATCACACAGCCATGTGATATATCATTGGAAAGGTCTTGATTAGTAGAATACGACGAGCACATTTATTTCACTCAGAGACCAAACTACAGTGAGTTTTAGTGTGTGAGAGCCACATGTATAGTAAACAGATAAACAGAATTCTCACCACATTTTGGTTTATTACTTCATGAAAAATAAACATGATATAAAATATGGCACGTCACACCTTACAGCAGTGACCCTGTATCAAACAAGTCCACAGTCATGCAAGTAGTGTTTATATTTGCGATTATAATTCTCAGTTATTCTGTATTAAATGTTCAATGAAACATCTGAATACATGTTTGAAGAGGTATTTGGACACGCTGATAAATAAAAGTCCAACTTGAGTAGGCTACCATGGGTCCATATGCTATAACCTTTGTCCCATCAACACAGGGTTTTCCTGGGATACTTGACATGTTGGAGAACACCACCAAAGTTAATGTGATGACCTTCCATTCTAACTGTCTAAAGGGTATCAATGTTTTTTCTCTAATCTCGATCCAAATACATTTTCTTCACATTTTAAAAAGGTTTTCTATAAATTGATCCCATGCAGTTGAGTTGGTATCAGGTGTGCCATTTAGGCATGAATTCCTTAAAAATGGCTTCAGGGTGAAATAATAAAATCGCATTATATATTCTTGGAAAATGTCTCTATGCAAACAATCAAACAGATGTATGAAAGTTTGCATCAGCACGCTAATAACTCACGTTCATAACTCATTCATGTTGACGATCTTTTTTTATTATTATTATTCTCCCCTTTTCACCCCAATTCCCAATGCGCTCTTCCAAGTCCTCATGGTGGCGTAGTGACTCGCCTCAATCCGGGTGGCGGAGGACGAATCTCAGTTGCCTCATCTGAGACTGTCAATCTGCACATCTTATCCCGTGGCTTGTTGAGCGCGTTACCGTGGAGACGTAGCACATGTGGAGGCTTCACGCTATTCTCCGCGGCATCCACGCGCAACTCACCACACGCCCCACCGAGAGCGAGAACCACATTATAGTGACCACGAGGAGGTTACCTCATGTTACTCTACCCTCCCTAGCAACCGGACCAATTTGGTTGCTTAGGAGACCCAAGTACATTTTATAAATTGTTTATATAAATATAATGTTTACTGACACAAAAACAAATGCCATGACACAAATTGTAACACGGCTCTTATTATTTTGTGTGACTTTCCAAGATTTGAGTTTAAGGCTCCATTTTACCGGTTTGTGGAAAGTGCCAAATATGAAATGTTAAAGACGGAGATGGTTAAACATGCTTAACAGAGTTGGGTCATGTCCACATGAATACGGTTTCCTTTGAAAACATGTTTCTCTACATTTGACCTCACTGAGATGGCGAATTTGTCTTGTGCAAACAGTGCTTTTTGGAAACGCTGTCTTCCTGTTGTAGTGTTGACTGGAAAAATGGAGACCTCTTTGTTTTCATGGGAGTCATGTGATCTAGCAAACCCAAAACAATCAAGATGGCTGCCCACGTTGTAGCAACTTTGTGCCTACGATCTACTTTGATAGCGTTGTTAAAGACAAATGTTAGCTTGTGCATCTTAACATAGCATTCCTTCAAAGTCATGTGGACATAACCTTAGACACAACCAAGTCAACTGAAGGAATAAAATACAATACTAAAATAACTGAAACTAGAACACACACACAAATAATGAAAGTGCCACCAGCTCTCTCACCTCTTCTCTTCACCCTCCAGCATCTTACGGTAAGCGTTTATCTCCAGATCCAGCATGAGCTTCACGTCCAGAAGGTTCTGGTACTCCTCCAGCTGCTCCTGCATCTGCTGTCTCATGTCGGACATCTCCTGATCCTTCTGAGAGAGTCGGTGTTGATTCAACTGTCTCTCACGGTCCAGAATCTGCTCCAGCTCCTGAATACGTGCCTCCAACACAGAGTTCTGATCCAAAAACATGTGTAGAGTTAAACTTCTGTAAACTCTTGAAGTCTATAAAGAGTATGGAAAAGGTGCAATATCTGGATTTTGAGCTACACCCCAGTCTTGTGTATTCTGGGCAGTTCGGCTAATGATTCTCCAAGTACTTTTGGAAGTTAAAATATAAAAAAAATGCAATTCTTACTGTATTATTTCCCTCAGAGGCTTGTTACCAAATGATCATCATGGAGAGTTTACAACACCAGAACAAGGCTCCAGGCAAAAAATAAATAAATAAAAATGAAAATAGGTACATAATGTGGGACTTATTGTAAAAATAAGCCAGAAATACACCAGGGACTCTTATTTTGAAATGTCTGAACTCCTATGTGCTCCAAGTATCAAACTCATTGACGGCTGATTCGCCGAATAATTCACTGATTCAAACTGCTAAAATGAGCTCCGGAGTTCAAACATGTTTTGTGAATCTTTTTGGTTGATTCATTAAAAACATTCGGTTCAAATGAGTCATTTGTCTGAATTGATGGCATCTAACGAAACTGTATACTAAAGGCACAACGTGTTGCCAACTGTCTCGGACGGGAAGAACCACCCCATAAGAGTCCTTCGTTCAGGATCGCTCAACCATTTGCTCATGCCATAGGTTGAGTGGAAAGTCGGCATGTAAGGCAAGTGTCCGCTAAAAAGCAATTTTCCGATAGCACCACAGAATCACAGCGTTTACATTTTCAGACAGTCAACCGACCAACACGTCGCTTCAATCAGGCCAAGTCAACAACAGCAGCTACCGGATTACTACCTGTTTCTGTAGGTTGTTGATTTGCATCGACTGTGATTCCAGACGGAGTTTGGTGCCTGCAAGTTCTTCTCTCGTCGAGGACGCGAAATCGCTGTTCTTCACCGCTGTCTGTTTTGCATTCTCCAACTGCAAGAATAAAACGCCACCCATTACTGTAAACACAAATGAGAAACCAGTAAACAGTTTGGTGAAGTAGATGACAAGCACATTATGGAGATACCATGAAAGACATCCATTCGCGATTCCAGTCTGCTTCCTCGTCGTGCCTCTCCAGCGCCCCCTCTCGCTCAAAGCCCTGAACTACACCTCTCCTGTACCTCTGCTCTGAAGAACCGTAGACTATCTTACTCTGAGAGAGTTACATATAGTGAGAAATGAAGAAATGTGCATGCAGAGCTAGTGCTTATGTATTGAGGTATTATAGCATTCTGCACTCTGGCTGTTGTGCATCTTTAAAGCCTAAAGTATACTTCGCTTTTCTTCCTGCTTGCCGAAACGTCTCGAGCACGGTCAAGCTATCTTTCAAAGGCTAAACTCCAGTGACCATGAGCCTGTACGGATGCATTCAAAGCATGCATACTATAACTGCCTTGTCAAACTCTTTAAGTGCATTCGATCAACAAGTCCGCACGAACACTGCCGATTACAAGCGGTATTAGCATAAACGGTCACCTAAGCAACAATTTCGAAATAATCTTGCTGCACAAGCTGCACTTATATAGCGCCTTTTCAACATTTGTGGTATTCAAAGCACTTGACTGTGTCTTATTCACCCATTCACACACACATTCATACACCAATGACAGTAGAGCTGCATGCAAGGCGCTAGTCTGCCATTGGGAGCAACTTGGGGTTCAGTGTCTTGCCCAAGGACACTTCGGCATGTGGAGTCATGTGGGACAGGAATCGAACCACCAACCTAGTGATTAGTGGCCGACCCGCTCTACCACCTGAGCCACAGCTGCCCAAAGTTGAAGTTAGCAACGGGACAGAGAACGCTACTTTCCTTGTAGCGAGTGGTAGGCCTTTCTTTGGGCCTTCTTTCCAAATGCCTCAAAACTACAAATGCAATCACGCTGAACGATGTAAGGCCAAGAACTCAATGCCTGGATTCTGGTGGCTGTAAAAGCGTGTCACAGATGATGCGTGTATTGTGACCGACTGTTCTACCTTGGCGGAGAAGGTCTTCTCCAGCTCCTCTTTGTACTGCTGGATTTGAATTTCATGTTCCTGTCGGAGCTGCTTCATGGCTTCAGCCAGTTTACCCTCAAACTCCTTCTGCCTTCCGCTGTCCAGCTCCATCAGTCTGCTCTCATGGCGGCTCCGCATTTCACGGGCCTCCTGGACACAGGAGCGTAAGCACAGACGGGAGGAGAAATAAGAATACAAAGATACCCAGTTAGCACACGTAGCATCTCCGAGATGTCAGTTTTAGATCTTTTCATCTGTAAAGCATCTTAATCCAATTAGCATCTGCTAAACATCTAAAAATCATAAACGTCTCCAAGACCTCTGCTGGATGTCTTATTGACATATTGGAGACGAGCAAACAACGAAAAAAAATACCTCAAAAGCCCATTTGTCACGGTGTTGAAGTTACTGCATTTT
Source organism: Xyrauchen texanus (assembly GCF_025860055.1). Classification (NCBI taxonomy): domain Eukaryota; kingdom Metazoa; phylum Chordata; class Actinopteri; order Cypriniformes; family Catostomidae; genus Xyrauchen; species Xyrauchen texanus. Next base: position 2,756,379 of record NC_068306.1, read on the forward strand.
GGCTTTGTAGGGCAGCATAGCCATAAGGTTAAAAACAACCCAGAATAGCCCCAACACTAAATACCTTCAAATAATGACTTTGAATATTGATAGTAGCCAAACATTCGGGTTTGATAACAACAGAAACTGGCCCATGAGTCCAGCTGAGTTCTGGACCTGTTCGCTTAGATGTTTCTGGAAGTCCAGATGCTCCTTAAGTGTTTGAAATTGATTTTCAGCATCCACTCGACGAAGCATCTCAGAGTGCAGTTGGGTATTGCTGTTCTGCAGGGCCGACTCCAGCTGTAAAGCAGAAGAACTGTTCAAACTCATCTTAACTAGCCTGAAGTCCACAGCGTAAAACGTTTGGACATTTCTGCACATGGTAACAACTCAAAAGATGTTGTACACATACTTTGGACCACACAAGTGCAATGGAGAGAAATGTAGTCAAGCTGCTCACCTGCTAAATTAGTTTTCCATTGGATTTTACAGTACAATATGCATTTAGACTTACATTAGCCACTTGTGTACTGAGGTCAGAAATGTCAGTCTCCAGCCTGCGGTTGGTGGACAGTAAATTAGCATAATCGGCTTCTTTAGAGTTCAGGGCGGCTTCAAGATTTCGCCAGTGTCCAACAGCTGTGTTCAGTTCACACTCTTTCTTATTATTCCTGAAAGACAGAAGAAGAATAAACATGAGAAGAAAAAAAAAAAAAAAAAATAATCGGAAGCAGGACTTCAGATAGAACGGCCCCAGATAGCACAGACGCCTATTTGATATGTTTGTTTACATCTGGAAGACGTGTGTTTTTTGCACATCTGCAATACGTCTTGAAGACGCATGTCTCGGATGTTAATAAGACATTCAGCAGATGTCTTTGAGACGTTTATGATTTAGAGTGTTTGTGAATCTGATCTTTTTCAGATGTTTAGCAGATGTTAATTAGACTGTACAGCTTTCCAGATTAAAAGATCTTAAAACAGACTTCTTGGAGATGAAGTGCCATCTGGGAATATTTCGGTCCATCGTTAACTCATTTGATACTGTAAGAGAACCTTGATAGCACACGTCCATCTCAGAGATATCTTTTTTCATCTGGAGAGTTTAACATCTGCTAAACATCTGAAAAAGATCAGATTTACAAACAATCTAAATCAAACATCTCAAAGACATCTGCCGAACGTCTTATTAACATCCAAGAGTAAACGTCTTCTAGACACATTGCAGAACCTAAAAACACATCTTTCAGATGTAAACAGACACATCAAATAGGCATCTGGGTGATGTACGTGTTCTCTCAGGGACAATTATGGAACAACATATGGAACGTTTCCTCTTGGATGTTAATAAAACGTTCAGCAGATGTCTTTGAGATGTTTATGATTGAAGATATTTGTATATCTGATCTTTTTCAGATGTTTAGCAGATGTTAATTAGATTGTAAAGCTTCCCAGATTAAAAGATCTAAAACAGACATCTTAGAGATGCATGTGTGCAATCTGGGTTTATTTCGGCCATCATTAATTAATTTGGTACTATAAGAGAACCCTGACACGTACATCTCAAGAGAAGTCTGTTTTAGATTTTTATTCACCTGGAAATCATCCAACATCTGCTAAACATCTGAAAAACATCAGATTTACAAACATCTTCAATCAGAAACGTCTCAAAAACATCTCAAAGACATCTGCTGAACGTCTTACTGACAGATTTACAAACATCTTCAATCATAAACGTCTCAAAGACATCTCAAAGACATCTGCTGAACGTCTTACTGACAGATTTACAAACATCTTCAATCATAAACGTCTCAAAGACATCTCAAAGACATCTGCTGAACGTCTTACTGACAGATTTACAAACATCTTCAATCATAAATGTCTCAAAAACATCTCAAAGACATCTGCTGAACGTCTTACTGACAGATTTACAAACATCTTCAATCATAAACGTCTCAAAGACATCTCAAAGACATCTGCTGAACGTCTTACTGACAGATTTACAAACATCTTCAATCATAAACGTCTCAAAGACATCTGCTGAACATCTTACTGACAGATTTACAAACATCTTCAATCATAAACGTCTCAAAGACATCTCAAAGACATCTGCTGAACGTCTTACTGACAGATTTACAAACATCTTCAATCATAAATGTCTCAAAAACATCTCAAAGACATCTGCTGAACGTCTTACTGACAGATTTACAAACATCTTCAATCATAAACGTCTCAAAGACATCTCAAAGACATCTGCTGAACATCTTACTGACAGATTTACAAACATCTTCAATCATAAACGTCTCAAAGACATCTCAAAGACATCTGCTGAACGTCTTATTGACGTCAGAGAGTAAACGTCTTCTGGACGTATAGTAGATGTAACCACAACCTAAAAACAGATGTAAACAGACACAACAAGTAGTCCTCTTGGTGATATACGTGTGATAGCATGTCTCGGATGTCAAGAAGACATTCAGAAGATGTCTTTGGAGACGTTTACAATTTAGAATGTTTGTAAATCTGATCTTTTTAAGATGTTTAGCAGATGTTACTTAGATTGTGATCTTAAACAGACATCTCAGAGTTGTATGCTACGTGTGCTCTCTGGATGTGCAAAAAGTAAACATTAGCAAATACATTTAACCCTTGTGCGACCTTTGGGACATTTTTGTCTTTTGCATTTTGGTTTTTTCATCATTTTGGGTGTGTTAATGCCAATGGCATACATTTTGCCAAAGGCGTGTATTTTTGGAAGGAACTTTGATATTTCAACCCCAGTTCCTATAATACATCTATAATACACTGTGTCCACAAAGTAGTCACACTTGGGACCTTCAGGACAAAAATGTCCCCATTGAAACCCATTAAAACTGCAATATTTGATCCCAGTGCCATTAACGCACACAATCATGAATTCTATGATATTATGCTTTCTTTCCGGAGCCCTGACTTCAAAATATACATTTGTAATATTTTCCACCGGATGACGCCATTTTCCTCATGTTTAGCCTATGGAGCAAATACAAGCTTTTCCCCTATTGTACTATAGACCACTGCAGAACAATTGAATAAATGATGTAGATAAAGTTAAAGTGTGTTGGTACGGAGGTCAAAGTGTGTTTTGTATGCGTGTATTGAGAAATGTGTGTGTGTGGCATTTAAAGGTTTAAAATCCTGAAAATTAATGAATATTTTGTAGTTATGATCAGGACTGATGTTGGTTAAAAAAAATCTAAGTGAAAGTGGAAAATAAAATTAATATTATTATTATTATTATTATGGCCGTTTTTTGACGTGGACACTTTTGTCCTCTAAGGACCTCAGAGTAACTTTTCTTATACTGACGCACAAGGAGACCAACTGAGGGTCCAACCTATGTCCCCACAGGCCTCTAGATTTCAACATGAATGTGATGTTAAAAATAACATCATGACACTTTACCTCGCTGTCAGTTTCTTATGTTTCTCTTGCAGTTGACTTAATTCAATCTGTAGTCTGGCCCTCTCGTTTGCAACGGAGTCCAGAGTTTTCCGCGCGTCCGCCAACTCCGTCTCATAGACGCGACGCACGTTGGCCACCTCCCTGACCGCCGTCTCCTCCTTCTCCTGCAGGAGAAGCTGCATGGACGACTTCTCATTCTCCAGCTGACGGACCCGCTCGATGTAGTTGGCCAGGCGGTCGTTGAGGTGGCGCAGGTCCTCCTTCTCCTGCAGGCGGGTGAGACGCGTCGGGCTGACGGTGGACGGAGACGCGCCGCTACGCCTGGACGAGCGCACAGTGGACGTGCGGCTTTCCGTCGGGGTGGACAGGAGGATAGCGTCCATGACTGACGCACTTTAACCTAAAAATAAATAAATGCAAATATGATATGAAAGAGCAGACCCGCTCACAAACAGAGTATCCAAAATATCATCTGAAGCGCGCGGATGCAAAGTTAAACCAGTGAAATTAAGCACGATACTGTCGCCTTCCACATGCGTCAGAGTGTAAACATGAGCGTACAAAACTCAAATGCATTAAATTAACACGCTACCGGGCTTTGTGAAGTCCTAGAGACGTGACGGGAGAGAGATGTGCTGTTGTTTCGTTCAGACTGAGGAATAAACTAAATTGTTCTTCATTACTGTCAGCTGCGCAGTGATGTCACGTCACAAGACCCGCGGCGCGCGATGCCGGATTTAAAGGGAAAGTCAAGTCATTTTTATTTGTATAACACTTTTCACAACTCAAATGTTTCAAAACAGCTTAAAAAAAAATCATGCATTAACAAAAAATGAAACTGTAATATTTATAAAAGTCTTTAAACACTTTGTGTTTAAAAAAAATGTAATAATTAAATAATAATTGTATTAATAACCCCAGTGAGCAAGCTGAAAGCGACTGTGGCAAGGAACACAAAACTCCATAAGATGTAGATTAATGGAGAAAAATAACCTTGGGAGAAACCAGACTCACTGTGGGGGCCAGTTCCCCTCTGGCTAACATCATGAATATAATGTTATTCATGTGCAGTGCAGGTCAAGGTTTAAAATGAAGGCTTTTGTTGGCAATTGTTAGTCTATGTATTTCATTTCAAGAGTGTAGTCCATCATTAGACCAAGGTGATGCAGGCAGAGATCAATGAGGTGCATCGCAGTTCAACTGGCAGGTCATTTTGATGAGGTTCAGTGGGGTCCATCCTAAATCCAAGGTCCAGTCGCGGTATTGTCACATCGAAGTTATGAAAATGCGTTCAGCGGGAGAAGCTGATGTAAACATAGAGAGGATGCGCAAAGGCTAAAACTGTCCATGTAGTGCATGATCATCTAGTGAAAATGTTCTGTTAACCCCCCACCCCTGCCCAGGGTCCCAGCGAAATGATACACCGCCGGGGCCCAGGACAACCTTAATGCGGCCCTGATAGCATGTCAGAAGATCACTTAAGGACTGTAGAGCTAGATCATTCAAAGCTTTGTATGTAGTTAACAGTAATTTAACAGGTAGCCAATGTAACCACATTAAAACAGGACTAATATCATCATATTTCTTGGATCTGGTCAGCACTCTTGAACCAATTGAAGTTTATTTATTGACATAATCCTTGGACATAATTGCTGGACATAATCCCAGTAATGCATTACAATAATCTAGTCTTGAGGTCATGAATGCATTAATTAGATTTTCAGTATCAGCAACAGAGAGCATGTGTCTCAATTTAGCAATAGAAGAATGCTGTTCTACAACCATTTGTAATTTTATTGTCAAAGGACAGATTGGTATCAAATATAACACCTAAGTTCTTCGCTGTTGAAGATGATGTAACAGTACATCCATCGAGAGTCAAATTATATTTTTGCAGCTTATTTCTAGAGGTTTTTGGTCCAATAAATAGAACCTCTGTTTTGTCAGAATTGAGTAGAAGGAAATTTCTGGCCATCCAATCTTTAATTTCATTGATACACTCTGCTAATTTTGAGAATTGAGAAATCTCATCAGGTTTTGAAGAACTATTAAGTTGGGTATCATCAGCATAACAGTGGAAACTTATTCCATGATTCCTGATAATATCTCCCAGGGGAAGCATATACATGGAGAAAAGCAGAGGCCCTAAAACTGTTCCCTGTGGCATTCCATACTTACATTAATTTGGTTTGACAATTCCTTGTTTACACATACAAAGTGGTAGCGGTCTGCTAAATAGGGCCTAAACCATGCTAATGCAACTCCACAAATGCATCATAATTCTCCAGCCTATTCAAGAGAATGTCGTGATCTATCGTGTCGAATGCAGCACTAAGATCTAAAAGCACTAGAAGAGAAATGCAGCCGCGATCAGATGATAAGAGCAAGTTATTTGTAACTCTGATAAGTGCAGTCTCTGTACTGTGATGAAGCCTAAATCCTGACTGAAATTCTTCATATATACTATTTCTCTGTAGAAATGAACATATTTGGGAGGATACTACCTTTTCTAGTATTTTTGACATAAATGGGAGATTTGAAATCGGTCTATAATTAGCAAGTTCTCCAGGATCAAGTTGTGGCTTCTTAATAAGCGGTTTGATAACTGCCATTTTAAAGTTTCTTGGGACATGTCCTAAGCATAGTGAGGAGTTAATGATATTAAGAAGAGGTTCTGAGATTACAGGAGATGCCTCTTTTAAGAGCTTAGTTGGTATTGAATCTAACAAACAAGTTGTGGCTTTTGATGTTTCGATTAGTTTTGTTAGCTCTTCATGACCTATGATAGCGAAGGATTGAAGTTGCATGTGAGGAAATTTATTAGACACTGTTTTCTGAGGTGCTATGACAGATGATTGCATAATTTCAATTTTATCTGTAAAGAAATTCATGAAGTCATTACTCTTGTGCTGAGACGTAATATCTGTTTCGGTTGAGGCTTTATTCCTAACCAATTTAGCCACAGTACTGAATAAGCATCTAGGATTGTTGTGGTTATTTTCTATGAGTTTACTAAAATATGCTGACCTGGCAGCTTTGAGTGCCTGTCTGAAGCTACAGACACTATCCTTCCATGCATAAAGTTTAGACTATGTTTATCTCATTATTTTGATGAAAGCATCTATATATCTGTTTATTATCTAAAACTTGATTTTACTTGCACACATGACATTTAACCAATGGTTATATTTATTTTATTGAAAAGGAACTTATAACAGGGTTCCTGCCCTTTTGTACCAATTCAATTAAACTTTCCAGTCATTTGTGATTACTTGATTTTTTTTAAATACTTTGATTCAGACTGATTTTAAATAAATAAAAAACGTACAGATTTGTGAACTGTTTTGACTGATTGATTGACTCAAAGAAAAAAAAACTTATTGGCTCAAAAATCTGTTCTATGAGTAATATCTAGCTGATTGGATATTTGTATTGCAGAGGTATGCTGGAAAAAAGTTTATTCACTATAGAAATTTCTATGACTTGATTTTGTCATTATGTGATAAAATTATTTTATCATTAGAGCTGTTAAGCCATGACATCAATTTGTAGGTGTAGCAATGGTTCATATTTGGATCAAAGGAGGAGGCAGGAGCCAGTATTCACAGTCCACGTGAGTCAGAGTTTAATTATTTATTTATTTATTTTTATCCCTTTTTCTTCCCAATTTGGAATTCCCAATTCCCACCACTTAGTAAGTCCTCATGGTGGCGCGGTTACTCACCTCAATCCGGTTGGCAGAGGACAAATCTCAGTTGCCTCCGCTTCTGAGACTGTCAATCTGCGCATCTGATCACGTGACTCGTTGTGCATGACACCGCGGAGACTCACAGCATGTGGAGGCTCATGCTACTCTCCACGATCCACACACAACTCACCACACACTCCATTGAGAGAACTGTGACTCTACCCTCCCTAGCAACCGGGACAATTTGGTTGCTTAGGAGACCTGGCTGGAGTCACTCAGCACACCCTCGATTCTAACTCACGACTCCAGGGGTGGTAGTCAGCGTCAATACTTGCTGATTTACTCAGGCCCGTTAAAAAGTTGTATGGATTACTATAATGCTGACTTAGTGATTTTTGGAGCATCAATGTTCTGGCATTGTGAGGACCTACAGAGCTGAGATATTCTTTATTTGTGTACTGCAAAAGAAAGGTCAAACATCTGAGATGGCATGAGAGAATTTTCATTTTGGGTGAACTATCCCTTTAAGGACTACAAATGCCACAAGCATGTCAGTGCACATGTCTGACGAAATGGAAAACCGCTGTAGTTCTTATCTAGCCATTTGTTAGCAACATACTTTTTTTTTTTTTAAAAAACACAGCAGCTTCAAAATTCACATTTGGTTGTAGAACAAAACATCCAATTATTTTAACGTCAGGGCTGGACTGGTAATCTGGCATACCAGGCATTTTTCCGGTGGGCCGACGCACTTTGGGGCCGATCAAGGGCGTACTGGCCATCGGAAGAACCGAGCGGGCCGGTGGGTCGGCCGCAAAATGGACATAATGGGCCGTGATAAGCAAAATGAGCCGCCACAATCATGGCATAAAGCCATGACGGTAAGCGTCACACCTGAGCACGTACTGTACATGTCTCACTAATGAAGCCTAGTGACAAAATATCCCTGATATCACCACTGAACGTAAAAGATAACCCCTTGCCGAAGCAAGCCACAAATCGACACAGGCACACTGAACATGTTTAACCAGTATATGCAGAAGTCTAATGCTGATTAAAACCACACCATCTTCACCTGGCTAATGACGGGTATCAGGTCTGTGTGCAATTACAGTTATGTGCTTAGACCACTACACCACCTCCACTCCCACTTGTGTCCATTGAGGTAATTTTTAATCACTGTGATGACTTGGGCAATACTTTTATGCATGTTGCATGTTTTATGCATTAAGCTCTTTGCATAAGAAGATTTCAGATGTTGTTTTAGGCCTGGATCACCAACAAATGTTTTACCACACTGATCAAATGGTCTTTCTCCAGAGTGACAGCGGAGATGAGTCTTTTTTTTTAACAATATTGTTTGATTGCATTCATAAAACAAACAAACACAACATAAGATCCAGAATCAAATTATATACATTAAACCCAAAAGCAGTAATCCCCACTTCTAGACTATCTGCTGCTTTGGGGGGGGGTGTATGATACTCCCATTAGTACAGAGCAGGTGGCGCAGCAGTAAATACCTTAAAAGAACTGAGATCTGGGAATCCTAAAATGTTGAACCATATTTTCAAAGGATCTCAACACCCCACTCTCATATAGGTCACTGAGTGTAGTAACCCCCACACAATCCACTCTGACCAGCAGAAAGGAGACTTCTAAATACATAATTTTAGGTTCAGCCAAATGCTCAAAGCAACATTTAAATAAATGTCCGAATTAAACACACTGGACACTTTTGTCCATACTGAGTGCAAATGCGAGATAACCGGGTGTAACTTAACTTCTCCGTTTAGTTTAATAGAAAGGCTTTGCAATGGCAAAATAGGTGCAAGAACTTTCTGTTCGATACTAAACCAGGGAGAGGCTCTCTCAGGTGGAAGCGACAAATGAGCCAAATATCTGAGACCGAATAATAATAAATCAAAATCTTGGGTAGGCCTAGCCTATCTTCCACAATCGGTCTATGTTACTTATTGAAATGTAATCTGGGAAGTTTACCATTCCAAATGAAGGACTTTGCTATTTACGTTCAGCTGATCTGTTTGCCGATGAAGTTTGTCAGAGATGGATACTGTTTGATATAGATACAAATAACTTGGTCTGGCTTTCAAGAAACAGGAAAAAATTCCTGACTTTAAATAAAAAGAGTATGTGTGGAACGTTTACGTTGTAGAGATGTACAGGCATATTTTAAATATAAATGAATGACTAATGTATACTCAAGTCAATAGGGACATTGGAATGTTTGGGTATTCTTCACTGTTTTGACGTCTTCAGCAATCCAGTTCTATATTATATATAAGTGACAGGAGTAAAGACCTGAGTGACTTTCACTTGGGCCAAATTGTTATGGCCAGACGACTGGGTCAGAGCATCTCTGAAACGGCAAGGCTTGTGGGGTGTTTCCAGTCAGCAGTGGTAAGAACCTACCAAAAGTGGTCTGAGGAGGGACAGACCATAAACCTGCGACAGGGTGTTAGGCACCCGAGGCTCATCGATGCACGAGGGCAATGAAGGCTATCCCGTCAGGTCTGAACCGACAGAAAATCTTAATGGTTACATTGTGTAACCATCATCTTGCTCAAGATGGCGGCGAGTATGGCTGCTGAGTCGCGGGCTCCGTCAAAACACTGCAGTTTATTGTTTTGTTTACAGTTTTGTGTTTTTTTGTCTTGGATGTTGTCTGCCTTATTGTGTACGACAGACAAACGCTTTTGGACATTGGTTCAGCAATTACACACCGAAAACCGGACTTCAAATTCCTTAATGCCGACCCGCTGTTTACAAACACGCCAACGGAACACTTTGTCTGGACTGCCTGGTCGCGGAAACGCAGAAGGAAAAGGGTAAAAAGAGCCGGCGTTCTCATCAGAGTAAGACGTTGCGCAAATCATCCCCCGCTTCCCAGTATACTACTGGCGAATGTTCAGTCTCTGGACAACAAGCTCTGCAAGCTGACAGCGCGGAACTCTTTCCAAAGAGAGATGAGAGATTGCCGTGTTATCTGTCTTACAGAAACCTGGCTGGCTGCAGAGATTCCAGACTTGGCCATCGAACCCGCTGATGAGTTGTATGTGGATGGCTCAGAGAATAGCGTGGGCCACCACCATGGTAACACGCTCAACAAGACACGTGATTAGATTTGTGGATTGATGGTCTCAGACGCGGAAGCAACTGAGATTTGTCCTCCACCACCCAGATTCAGGCAAGTGACTATGCCACCATGAGAATTTGGGCATTCCAAATTGGGGAGAAAATCAACAGAACCAGTTTTGAAACAGCAGAGCCGTTTGTTCTCTAGAAACACCCGTGATATTGACTGTAGGCCTACAGAGCCTTACATTGCTTTAGAAGTTGACACAGACATTGTCACAGCCACATATAAAAATGACCCACATTTGGCTTGCCGAATGTTAATTTCAGAGCCTGGGTGGAATTGCTTCAATTATTTTGTGCACAACAAGTAATCCTGACAATGATCAGGGCCCTAACATGGTTACTAAATAAATAAATACATAAATAGACATTATATTTTGATTTGAAATAATTTTATGATGCACTTATCAACAAAAACAATTCCTTGTGTATGTGAGAACACTTGGCAATAATGCTCATTCTGACTGTGATCATGCGAGAACAAAAACAGTAGACATGAGTTATACAACATCTTACCAACAATAAGTGCATCTGATCTAATGTTTGAAGGTGCTGCCATCTTGTGGTGGTGAAGAGTCATCACAATCGCTGGCAAGTTGCATAAGACAGCATGTTTGATTCCTGGTTTACAGAGTGTGGGTATAACCACTTCCGGTTTCACCTGGGGCTGGTACGGACACCATAGAAAATGGCATTTTACATGAGATGTTAACAGAAAAGAGATGTAAAATGTATTGAAGCTTCATAATGAAGACACATGAGGTCGATCTCATAAACAGTGTGTTTAAGGCTGTTGTTGGAAACAGCCACGCCGTACACTCTGTAATGGTTTAGAGAAGCACACTTAAAAACAGCGGTGACCCCCTTCTGCACAGTCTGCCCCATGCACACATACATACACTAAACATAAGAACGATAATAAACTTTTGTTAGCACTTTACAATAAGGTTCAATTCCTAAACATTGGTTAATGCATTTGGAAAAATAAACTTACAATTGTAACTATTTTAGAGCATTAATCTAAGCTAATGTTAAATTTAAATATATTATTGTTCATTGTTCATGTACCATTAGTTCATATGCCCCATGTAAATGTATAGATAATCACATTTAATCAAATTTGCTGCTGCTGGTTGAGGCACAAGACAATGTAAAGTGAATGTTATCTACCGTCACTGATAAACCACTATCATTTCTTTACTTGTAAACATGCTCATGCTGGTCTCAACCAGGTCTCCTTTGGAAGTTTATTCTCAAAGCAACACCGCGATCACACCATGTGTTCTCACTCAGTTTCAATGAGCACTCATACAACCAGACATAAACATGCACATAGTCGTGTGGTGAAAGCTCACAGGCGCCATCTTGTGAAACAACCAATTAGACAAGACTATTCAGTATGAATTCTCTCATGTTTTTTTAGGTTGTCTGACCGAGTGAAACTCTTTCCACAGTGTGAGCACTTATAAGGTTTCTCTCCAGTATGAATTCGTTGGTGCTTTTTCAAGTTGTCGGCTGTAATAAAGATCTTTCCACATTCACAGCACTTATGAGCCGCCACACCGGTATGGATGTTCTGGTGCTCTTTATAATAGAACAGGCCTGCAAAACTCTTTCCACAAGAAGAACAATTGTAAGGCTTCTCTTTTGAGTGAGTTTTCAGATGTTGTTTTAGGCCTGAATTCACAGCAAATGTTTTACCGCACTGATCACATTCAATTTACATGCATTTGCTGCTGCTACTATCTGTAGAAGCCCAACTCATGGCACAACAACTCCCGGTTGCTAACCTCCTGGAGTATGCCTATTTGAAGAAAGCATTCTGCAACAGATTGGCTGCAGCCCGGAACAGCACCGCCAGCATATTTCCAGGACCAATGCCCCACGATGGAGGTGGAGACATTGGTCCGGGTCCCCGCCATATGTGACAAATGCCACCGGCCACCCCCGATCGAGCAGGAGTGTAACGGATTCCATTTTTTAAAGGGGGGTACATATCAAGCCTTGGTGGATTCCAGGTTGTAATCAAACCTCCATTCACCAGTTAGTTCACGCCAGCGGGTGAAGGTAAGGTATGTGCACGGGGATATTCACAATTACCCGTTAGTGAGAGGTGGTCTCCACAATTGACCGGGGTAACTTGATCGGTGGCTTTTCAGTTCATCTCCGGTCCGAGCTCTTACCTATCCAGGACCAAGGTCGCGAAAGTCACGGGAACTGGTTCGCTTCTATGGTGTTTAGGAGATTGAAGTGGAAATCTGACATGCTTCGCCTCTAACTGTTAGTTTAACATGTTAATTGATTGTGTTACCTCAAAGAGCCCTTGCAACCCGGTGCAAATTCCCATAGCTGAGTACCCCTATTGTATAATTCTCCTGTGTTAATTGCCCCAGCATATGGAGTTTTGCTCTCAAGTCAAGAACATATTGAATTTAGTTTTTGCTGTTTGAAGGTCCCTCCTCCCAATTTTCCCACAGGACTTCGAGCATGACACGTGGTCGAGTGGAGAACCCCATGGATGCTTGCAGGACCTCTCAAACTGAAAATAATAGGGGCTCGAGACACTTGTCTCAATTCTGAGGGTCTTTGTGCATGACCTTGCAAATCATATTTTTTGTGTCTGATTAAATAGTTGACCAAGCTGTCTGTTTGGGGGGTGATAAACGATGGTCCAAATCAATTTAATCCCCATTTATTCGTACAGTTCACATAGTGTGCATGACATAAAAGTCATGCCTTGATCAGTGAGGATTTCTTTCTTTCCAAGCCATGCCTGTGTGTTGTCTGCTCTATTGGCCTGACGAGGTCCATACCAATTCGTTCTAAGGGGACCTTGATCAAGGGAAGCAGGTGCAATAGTGCTCTTGGGGTGGCTGGCAGATTCACCAGCTGACATTCAAGGCATGTCGCACACCATCTGCGAACATCCCCGTGAATGCCCAGCTAATAGAAGCGGGCCATTAGCCGGTTCAGTGTCTTTTCCTGCCCCAGGTCACCTGCCATCGGATTATATTTAGCTGTCTGGAACAACATTTCCTAGCGGCTCTTCGGTACTAACAATTGGGTTGTATCTTCCTTTGTATCTTCCTTTGTCTGAGCATCCGGTGGCACTGGATAGAACCAATACTTGAAAAATATGGATATGTAAGTGCAATGTCTGGCTGGAGGTGTTGACCATCAATCACTTTCACTTGATCAAAGGAATGCCTCATCTCGCATTTCCCAATTCCTTACGTCATCCTGATGTACAGCCCGGCTCTGCCTCCCCAGCCAGTGAATCACAAACCACACATCAAGACACTTTGTTAAAGGACACATCCCAACAAATTTCCCTCAATAAAGCAGTAAACGTTGGCTAGTGCATACACAAGATTAGTGGATGGGTGGGGCAGGGACTAACCGCAGCCTCGACACTATGCTTTTGTCACCGAAATGTAACGATGACGGTCACTAACGGGTAATTGTGAATATCCCCGTGCAAACAACTTACCTTCACCCACTGGCGTGAACTAACTGGTAATAGACAAATCCTATAGTGAATGGGCCAGCCCAGTGGTGTTGATTCCTAAGAGCGATGGCTTTGTCCGATTCTATGTGGATTATAGAAAAGTCAATATGGTGTCTAAATTTGATGCGTACCCGATGCCTTGGATTGATGAACTGCTCGATCGGTTAGGCACGGCTTGCATTTATTCGACAGATTTGACTAAGGGATATTGTGGTGATGGGGGCGTGGCCGAGCAACGTCTGTGAAGATGTGTGAGTGTGAGCAGTAAGGATGACACCTGTGGGAAATCACCTATAACAACTGTTTTGTGTTTGCAATGAGAACTATTTAGGTTCAGATTTGTCCTGAGGAGCCAAGAGAGAATCTCAGCCATGTCAGGGGATGGTTTATCACTGAGAAAGGAGGGACATAACATCTCGTTCCCTCCATTCGGGAACAGACATTCCCTTTCTATTACTCGCTTGACATTGTGTCGATGTAGTGACACTAGGGGTTCCTTTTCGAAATGCCGCAGGCGCTGAGCCATGTCACGAGGTATGGAGGAGCGGACACAGGCAAGCTTGTTGGTGCAAACACCAATTTGCGAAGAGATGCCACTTGAGAGTGTACAGCTGCCTCAGGAGTGATCATGTCTATCTCCACTTGCAGAAGGCCTGCTAGGTCTTCTGCATCCTGTACAGGAGTCAGACGTGGAGGTTCCAGAGGTGTGGCCATGGGTGCCAGAGCATGCCCTGCCCATGAGTGAGAAGGTCTGCCTCAGGGGAATGTGCAAGGGAGGGGCTAATGCCAGGAGCATCAGATCTGACAAAAGTTGGGCTAGTACAGTGCAACCATCAGGACTTGCTGCCCATCCTCCCTGACTTTGCACAATGTCTGTGCAATGAGGCTAACTGGGGAAATGTGTACTTGCGCAGCCCCTGAGGCCAGCAGTGCGACAAGGCCAGCTGTGCGACAAGGCATCCATGCCAAAGGGAGCCTGTGACGGGGAGTAACAAAGAGGGCAATGAAAGGACCCTCGGGAGGTGAACAGGTCCACCTGCACTTCCCCAAATCTCCCAAATCAGCTGAACTGCATGTGAATGGAGTCTCCACTTTCCACAGAGCATAACCTGTCGTGAGATGGCATCTACTGCATGATTGAGGACGCCCAGGAGGTGAGTGTCTCGCAGAGACTTCAACCTCTGCTGACTCAAAAGGAGGAGGCGGCAGGCGAGTTGCGACAGGCTAAGTGAGTGTACGCTGGCAGTTCATGTACACCACGGTCGCTGTGTTGTCCGTCCAGACCAGTATGTGCTTGCTCTGAATCAATGGCCGAAGCTTCCGCAGGGCCAGTGATACTGACAGCAACACCAGGCAGTTGATGTGCCATTGCAGACGGGGCCCTGTCCAGAGACCCAATCCTGCCTGCCCATTGCACACAGTGCACTTGTCCGATTTCGAGGCATCCATCGTGACTACGACTCGCTTTGAGACCTGCTCTAAGGGAACCCCTGCCAGTAGAAATGCCAGATCTGACCAAGGCCTGAAAGTATGGTGGCACTGTGGTGTGATAGTCACATGCTGGGTGCCGTGGCGCCATGCCCACCTCGGGACTCGAGTCTGTAGCAGTGCTGAAGTGATATCATATGCATCAACCTGAGGGGGAGTACCGCCGAGGATGCCATATTCCCCAAGAGCCTCTGAATTTGTTTCAATGACCAAGTCCAACTCCATACAGAGAAAAGAGATGCTATATGCCGGAGAGAGCTTGCTCTTTTCCCCAGTTGACTTGAAGCCCCAGTCGGTTGAGGTGCTGAAGCACGAGGTCCCTGTGCACACACAATAGAACTCACAAGTGAGCTAGGATCAGCCAGTTGACGAGATAATTGAGGATGCAAGTGATCTTCTCCCTTAGCGGGGCCAGGGCAGCCTCTGCGACACTGGTAAAGATGCGAGGAGACAGGGACAGACCGAAAGGGAGAACCTTGTACTCGTATGCTCATCCCTCGAAGGCAAACCAAAGAAAGGGTGTGTGTCGAGGAAGAATCAATATGTGAATGTTGCGTCCTTCAGGTTGATGCCCATGAACCAGACCTGATGTCATACTGATGCCAGGGTGCAGCTGAGACGGATCGTCCTGATGCGCCATCTTGATGGGCTGGAAAGCGCTAACCAGGCTCCCAGCCTCTGCACTCATGGCACCAGGGAGACAATTGATTTTATTACTCCCGGGGTGGGAGCCCTGTAGAGGACAAAATTGGAATGTATTACATTATAAATTGACAAAGACATTAATGGATAGGGAAAGCTGTGAAATTCTCTGGCCACATGTAAAAAATTTCCCACATTTGGCACTTGCTGAATGTTACTTTAGGAGCCTGGGTGAAATTGATTCAATTATTATGTGCACAAAAAATAAGCATGACAGTGATCAATAAATAAATGGAAATGAAATATTGATTTGAAATTAATTTATCCATGTAATCCGTGTGTATGTGAGCACACTTGGCAGTAAAGCTCATTCTGATTCTGAACATGTGAGAATAAAAAGAGTGCAGAGTGACACAAGAGACATAAATCTAGCACAGCTAAGCTTGCTCGTGATGACAGACAATTATTCAGTTTAATGCTTGTTATGCAAACATTTTTGTCTGCAGACTGCCACGACTGACCAGTCACAAAGTATTCCAGAGTGCCAAGTAATTATTTCTTAATTGCTCACTGAAAGAATTAATTGCAATGAAAGCGAGTCAGTCTCAATCTGGTCTTCTTTACATCTCCTCCAGAGGATTGAGAATCTGGAAGAGGCCTCACGCTGCTATGGGGAATCTCACACCTTTAATAGAACCTTCTAGATGAGAGCAAAGACAGGCAGGTGGCTTTTCATCTGTTACGCATTCAAGGAAATCTCTTTCACAATGATCACAAGTCTGATAAATCTCTTAACGTGGGCTCAGAACGCTCTCACAGGGAACTGTGGGTAAGACAGCAATATCTGGAGTAAACGAAGACGAACAACATGAAAACACAAAACCTTTATTGACAGGAACAGTGAGGTCCAAATCAGCCTCAGTCTTGTGTATCCAGACCTAAGCATAAAGATATAAGCATAAAGTCTGGTTCACATGGTTCAAGAAAAAACAACATAAGGTTCATTCACATCTTAACAACTCTACCAACAACCTTAATGTGGATCAGAGTCTTGAAAGGGATTGCTCATCCAAAAGTGAAAAAATCTAACAGAACAACGTACTCCAGAAAACACGAGTTGTGAAAATAAGATGTGATCTAGTAACTTAAAAACAGCGGTGAACCCCTTCTTCACGGTCTCCCCCAATACACTAAACATTCAGTAACAGCTATCAATGCAAGACATTACAACCCAGTAAAATACAGAACACAAATTTCTCTTATCAGTTAGAATTAAACCATAACCAACATGTCAACATGTTACAGTAAGTACGCAGTTACATCGATGACTATGAAGGTAAGAACGATAATAAACTTCAGTAGCTCATCTAAGTTTCTGTGAAAAGAATTAATAATGCTAGGCTTGGATACAGATTCAGTAAGATACACAATTTGAAGTTGAATATACAACTGTAGAGTAAATAAGGTCACATTAATCCTCTGTTGGACAACAACCAACAGTTATAAAGTTACAATTTCTGTTTGTGTCTTACGTCTGATTACACATGCAACTTTTTGGTAACACTTCACAATAATGTTCAATTCGTAAACATTGCTTAATGCATTTGGTTAATGTTTCATTTAAATATATTGTTCATTGTTAAAAAACCATTAGTTCATATGCCCCATGTAAATGTAGATAGAAATGAACATTAATGAAGGTTAATAAATGCTGTAAAAGTATTGTTAGTTATTTCATGTTAGCTATTGCATGTTGACATACAGAACCTTATTGTAAAGTGTTACCTACAATTTTAACACTATTTACTTCATATCATTGGTCAGCTCGTCGCTGCTGGTTGAGGCACACAACAATGTAAAGTGAATGTTATCTATCGTCAATGATAAACCACCATCATTTCTTTCTTTACTTTTAAACACGCTCATGCTGGTCTCAACCAGGTCTCCTTTGGAAGTTTATCCTCAAAGCAACACCGCGATCACACCGTGTGTTCTCACTCAGTTTCAATGAGCACTCATACAATCAGACATAAACATGCACATAGTCGTGTGGTGAAAGCTAACAAGCGTCATCTTGTGCAACAACCAATTAGACAAGACTATCCAGTATGAATTCTCTCATGTAATCTCAAGCTGTTTGACAGAGTGAAACTCTTTCCACATTGTGAGCACTTGTAAGGTTTCTCTCCAGTATGAATTCTCTCATGTGCTCTCAAGCTGCTTGACTGAGTGAAACTCTTTCCACAGTGTGAGCACTTGTGAGGTTTATCTCCAGTATGAATTCTTTCATGTAATCTCAAGCTGTTTGACAGAGTGAAACTCTTTCCACATTGTGAGCACTTGTAAGGTTTCTCTCCAGTATGAATTCTCTCATGTGATCTCAAGCTGTTTGACAGAGTGAAACTCTTTCCACAGTGTGAGCAGTTGTAAGGTTTCTCTCCAGTATGAATTCTCTCGTGTGTTTTCAGGTTTTGTGACTGAATGAAACTCTTTCCACAGAGTGAGCACTTGTATGGTTTCTCTCCAGTATGAGTTCTCTCATGTGTTTTCAGGCTTTCTGACCGAGTGAAACTCTTTCCACAGTGTGAACACTTGTATGGTTTCTCTCCCGTATGAATTCTTTCATGTGTTTTTAGGTGTTCTGACTGAATGAAACTCTTTCCACAGTGTGAACACTTGTATGGTTTCTCTCCAGTATGAAATCTCTCATGTGCTCTCAAGCTGTTTGACAGAGAAAAACTCTTTTCACATTGTGAGCACTTGTAAGGTTTCTCTCCAGTATGAATTCTCTCGTGTGTTTTCAAGTTTTGTGACTGAATGAAACTCTTTCCACAGTGTGAGCACTTGTATGGTTTCTCTCCAGTATGAATTCTCTCGTGTGATCTCAAGGTATTTGACAGATTAAAACACTTTTCACAGTGTGTGCACTTGTAAGGTTTCTCTCCAGTATGAATTCTCTCATGTGTTTTCAGGTCTTGTGACCGAGTGAAACTCTTTCCACAGTGTGAGCACTTGTATGGTTTCTCTCCAGTATGAATTCTCTCATGTGATCTCAAGCTCTTTGACTGAATAAAACTCTTTTCACAGTGTGAGCACTTGTATGGTTTCTCTCCAATATGAACTCTCATGTGTTTATTAAGACTGCTTTTACATTTGAAACTCTTTCCACACTGAGAGCAGGTGAAGGTATTTTTGGCTGCTCTTCTTTGAGGCTGTTTTGCTGTCTTTGAATTGCCAATTGCGTTATGAATTATAAAATCATGATGTTTCTCCACTTCATTCATTTCTTGATGTTCCTCTTGCTCTTCCATCAGCTCTACACAATTAATAAATTAACAGAAGTTATTTCAAAAGGGACAAACATTACATAAATCAAATCGAATGCTAATTTAATAGTAGAACACAAGCGTCCATTATATATTTGTGATTTTTGTTGTATACCAATTCTCTCTGATAACTGCATCTCATGATTATATTATAATTATAAATGAACAAATTAAGGCTTTAAGCAAAAATCTTAATCCCAAGTTAAGCCCCTGAAGATCTTTTATGATTTTGGAAACAATAAAAGGTTAATTCCAGCATTACAGATGTGACATTTGCAGTGAAAATACAAAGTCCCCATTCTGTCACTCACTCGGCGTTGTGTCGATGAATTGACACTAGGGGTCGCTCTTGGGAGTGCCATTCTTCTTTGATCTTTTGAGAAAAGGCCAATGAAAAGTTGCGAGTGTAATTTGCATGACACTCCCCTGGACATACGGGTATAAAAGGAGGGAAAATAAAGCCACTCATTCAGATTTCTCCTTCGGAGTCGAGCACTTGTATTTCATAGAGCTGAAACTACTCTGCCAAGCCATTTTCATCTCTCCCTCTTACTACTGAATTCTATGGTGCATTACAACAGTTCTCCCCCTCTCGCACTGGTGTTGGGTAGAAAATTACTCCTAAAAGAGCTGATTTTCCTGTTTATTCTCCTAAAAAGATAATATTTCCCTACTAAAAGAGTGGCACTCACGAAAGTGTCTTTTTCAAGATGCCTTTTCATTTGTGTGTTATTCCTGGTTGCGGTCATTATCTCTGCTTCTGATGGCCACGATTGCTGTCTCACGTGTCTGGGTGCTTCCCGTGGATGGTTCATGTACTCATTAAGAACATCACCATGGTTACGTTGTGGCTTACCTTCGTAAGAGGGAATGCCAACCCCAGGCTTGGTACGAATATGAGGTGGAATTGGTTAGCGCTGTTTCTTTCATGGCGCGGTCTCTCTTGGGCCTTTGGCTCAACCTGGTCGAGTCGAGAGTGGCTGACAAAGTTCGCTTCCTTGATGCCCCCATCTCCCAGGTTGGCCTGTTCGGTGACACCTTCTGAGACTTTGCCTGGCCGTTTTCGATGGTGAGGAAGCAGACGAAGTCTATCCAACACATTCTGCCCCGGCGCGGCTCTAGATCCCGCACCCAGTGTGCTCGCCAAGAGCGTCCTCCTGTGGAGACAACAATGGCTCCACCACAGCCCGCCCCAGCAGAAGACACCTGTCTCATGGCCGGCCACAAAGAACCTGCAGAAGGCTTCATAGCGCTCCTGAGACAAGCAGCCCAGGAAGTTCAGTAGCTGCGCTTCAGGAGCTGGTAAGGAGACCACTCCTTCCCCAGGTGGAGGGCCGGGTGGAAAATCTTTATTTCGCTTTACTTTTGGTTTTGCCGCATGCCCGAAGGAAGAAAAAGGGCAGTTTCCGCACTTTCTGAGCCCTACACTTGGTTTGCACGGACATTGTTTTCATGACTGCCAGGCACAGTTTCTTTTTGGCAGGTTTGGCACTCCGGGTGCAGGTCCCCTTGCCACACATGCCCAGCTGTGGCACAAATCCATCCCCTATGTAATTGCCTCCACGGGGTACGAGGAAAAGACTCTTCCTCTCCCATCCGAGACTTTTTCCAGGAGTGATCACAAGGAGCCAGGTAATTGCTTTGATGTCCCTGGACTCAGCACAACCACAAGTGGCACCTGAGGCTCTGCCCCGTCGTGAAGCCTTGCCCACCGGTTTGTCCAACATGACTGTTCCCTTGGTCACCTCACACAGAGCTTTGGGGCGTGGCTCGTGCTCCCCAACCCATCGCGGTGGCTGATCAGGACTCTCCGACTCGGCTATGCACTTCAGTTCACCAGGCGCCCGCCCAGGTTCAACGCTTGCGTGCTGAGATGACCGCCCTTCTACAGAAGGACGTGATAAAGCCTGCCCCTCCAGCTGAGATGAAAAAGGGGTTTTACAGCCCCTACTTCATCATAGCCAAAAAAGGCAGGGCATTGTGGCCAATCTTGGACCTGTGAGTTCTGAACCGGGTTATCCACAGACTCCCGTTCAAGATGCTGTTGCAAAGGAGCATTTTAGCAAGCGTCTAGCATCAAGATTGGTTCGCGGCAGTAGACCTAAAGCATGTGTACTTTCATGTCTCGATTTTACCTCGTAGGCTGGACAACACCTAACACTTATGCAAGGTTTTACAAACTTCAGTGTTGAGCCAGTTTTCTCCTGTGTTATCAGGTGACACAAAACGGTAAGTTTGTGACAGCTGGCCGGGTGTACCGCTTGCGCATAGCACCTTTGCACTCCCTTGAGCTGAAGAGATGTGCACTCTTTTCCCAGTCGTGTTCGCAAAAAAAGTGTGAACCCTGGTTGAACCCAGTGGCTGGCAAGTCTTCCGAGAAGCTTATCGCCAGCCCAGTACGTGCGTCAACTAGGCCCTGTACTGAGGTAGGTGCTCCACATGTGCTGGTTACCCGTTGATAACACCGTGTGATGTATTTTCCGCAAATGGTTTCCCCGTTGGTAAAACATGTCTCCCTTCCCAGATGCTTCCGGTCACTGTGTTTTGTAGTAACTCCTCCCCCCTTGGGTAGGATCTACCTCGGGACCCTTCCACATGTCATGCTTCTGACCTGAGAGGTACTCGGTGAGACCATGTGTTGTATTTCCAATTTAAAGCCCCCCCCCCTCTCTTTCTAGGTGGGGTGTGGTCTCCATGGTGTTCTCCTCTTTGGCGGACACACCCCCCGACGTGGACCTTATATGGCCATCAGATGAACGATTTCATTCCTTTCTTGGGGAGAACAAAAGAGAGAAGGCCGTGGCTGGGTCAGCTGGTCCTTAATTTTTGAGCAGTCATCTTGTCCCTGAGGTGCAGGGGACCATTTTGACACCTACCTGTGCGTTGGGGTAGTTACGTGATGGCCTGGTGCACTGGCTACGAGGCACAGAAAGTTCTGCCGGTCTCGCACCACCAGTCCACGTAACACAGTTCAGTAGTTGTGGCATTTTCCATAGGGACCCCTAGTGTCACTTCATCGACACAACGTCGAGTGTGTGACAGAAGGGGAATGCCTCGTTTACTAACGTAACCTCCATTCCCTGATGGAGGGAATGAGACGTTGTATCCCTCCTGCCACAACTCTGAACTACCCGCTGAAATGGCTGGGACCTTGTCTTGGCTCCTCAGTGCGAAACCTGACTGAGTGGCTGGATTTTCCCTCCTTTTATACCCATTTGTCCGGGGGAGTGGCATGTACATTTTCATTGGCTTTTTCTCAAAAGATCAGAGATGAATGGTGCTCCCATTGAATGTCACATCATCAACACAATGTCTTGTTCCCTCCATCGGGGAACGAGGTTACGTTAGATGTTGATGAACAAAATGGGTCTCCTTTCTTGTCTTTAAATAACCATAATAAAACATTACATACGTGACAGTTACAGATCGCTTTATATCAGATCATTTGGATAGGCCATAAATGAGAGACTCAAACATACAATGCTTCTTCTATTATGTTAATCATTTATCATTTCATACTGATGCATTGCTCAGTGTGGACCCCAGACTGCTGCTAGTGGGCACCGTGAAGGGTTTATGATTATACATACAGTGCATTCAGAAATAATTAAAATGTTATGTTTTGTTGGAGCCTTGCTAAAATGCTTTCAATATGTTTGTTTCACATCAATCTACACTCCATACCCCATAATGACAAAGCAATCCCCAGATTTTTGATAACTTTGCAAATATATTAAAAAGAAAAAACTGATATATCACATAAGTATTCACACCCTTTGCTATGAAACCTGAAATTTTGTTTCTACACTTTGATTGGAGTCCACCTGTGGCAAAATCCAAGCCCTGAGGACAAAGGAACTGCCTGCAGAGTTCAGAGACAGGATTGTGTCAATGCACAGATCTGGGGATAGCTTTAAAACATTTTGACTGCATTGACGGTTCCCAAGAGCACAGTGGCCTCCCATAATTATTAAATGGAAGTTTGGAACCAGGACTCTTACTAGAGCTGGCGTCTGTTCAAACTGAGCAATCAGGGGAGAAGGGCCTTGGTAAGAGAGAAGACCAAGAACCCCATGAACATTTCAGCCCATGTCTGCATTGAGTGCTTCAGTCAGTTCTGCGTGATCGAGCAGCGCCCTCTAACGTTGTGTATGGCACATGGGTCATTCTATGAAAATGGTGGCTTTTTGTACAGACAACTTTTAAAAAATTTAATTCTTTTTTTTTATACCAAAACTTATAGTCAGATAATAGTTAACCTCTTAACATTATAAATCAACTTAAATGACAGCTTAATGTATTTTGATATTTTTACTACATTACATAAAGAATTGCTTGTGCTGCCTTTTTGTCACTGGTGTTACCTATATTTTAGATGACAATTCAGGCTTTCCAGAATGTAATTTGACTATTTAATTTTCATACATAATCAAAGACAGAAAAGGTTAATGTAATATTAAGAAATTGTCTTGATTAGTAATAATTTACTTTAAACAGGTATGTGTAAAGTTCTATTGTGTGACAATTTTTATTTCTACCATTGTGTTTTTTGTTGTAACATTAGAAATATTTGAGGTTGAGTGATCAAAATTGAATGATCATATCCTTAAAATGCTTACTAATGAATGCAGCAACAGGTAGATACAAAAACCATAATCTAGAAACTGGGCAACTCTGATGCCAGAACACCAATACATGCCATGCAGTAACACCAGTGACGCAATGTAACACCAGTGACACAATGTGAAACCAATGACATAACTTAAGATTATATCAAACAAATTTTTATCAATTTATTAGTAATATTTTACATTACAAATAATTTCAGATTTCATAAAATTAAGGTTATTGGTCAGATTATGACCGAACGATGAAGCCATATTGACTAAAATGTGTCTTATAACACAACATTGTCATACAAACATAAATCATATCCACTAGAACATTAGAAACACCAACATTGAACGCAAACTAAATCTGTTTTTCCAACAGTGCTGATATGAACATTTTGTATGGAATATATGTTTGTCTTTGCCATGTTATTGTCGCGTCCATTTTACACATTCAGGTGCTCCAAGTACTTCCAGATACTGTGGTCAATGACCTTGCAGTACTGGGTTGACTGTCTGGAGTGGATGGGGGGGTCAACACTGTCTTTCCTGCTCTCAATCTCTCTCTGTGTTTTGCCTGTCTGACCCGCCATTTCCTTTGCTCCTGTCTTTTTCCCCTTTCTGTGAGATCCTTCACTCGCTTTCTTTTTTGACTCTCTAGATCCTTTAAGTAGGTCTGTTGTTTCTTTTTAAGGTAGGCTGCTCTGCGGTCTGGGTCAGTGTCCCTGCGCTGTCTGTAGAGTTTTTGCTTTTCAGCAGCACTTAATTTCACCATATCTGTCAAAAGGAAAGCCACATTATGTTTGTACAATATTGAAACAGTAATAAAATGCTAATAAGTCTTTATTAATATAATTGTTGAGGCTTTTATGAAATCTTATGTTGATAAAAATGTTAGTGGTGTTATTGATTGTCACTGGTGTTATCATCATGTCACTGGTGTTACCAGCAGCAACAGTAACACCAGTGACGATAACACCAGTGACAAATCTGCAGACAAGATGGGATATCTAAGATGGCGGCCACAGTAGCTCAAACTACACTTCTTAAATTGTAAATAAATCACTTAATCATGCAAATTGAACAATTATTTTAATCAAATTTCCTTTCCCCTTACTATAAACTGTAGAACAGCAGTGACGCATCTTAAGTCCTTGCATGAATTATCAAATTATTTATCAAATTGCTAAAAGATGAAGAGAGAGTGAACACTCACCATGTGCTTTTCAAAACAGCCCCGCCTCCAATGAACCTTTGACCCAGGAAGAAGTTGGCAAGGATGTTGCATTTTTTCAAAGTGGTGTTTTTTATAAATTGTAACACCAGTGACATGAAATTGAGGGACAGCTATTCCTTGTAAATTATTTATAATATTTAGTTGATATTTTAGTTTTTTAAGTAGTCCACTAAATAACTATACTTCTTTCATTTGTATTATGACATTTAAAGGGGGAGAAAAATATATTTTTTAACTCAAACTATGTCACTAAACAACGACTCCTGACCCGAGGGACAAGCCAATTTCATGGTACTGACCGTATTCTACAATATATAAAAAAATTGCTTTTCAATATAACTGTCTTACATATGTTTTATTAACAATAAAACACTTAAATTAAAACAAACAACATATATTTTGAATCGTTATCCGACACTTTTAAGTGTTTTTCCTGGTGATTAAGGCCGGGCCAGGAAAGCCACCATTTTCGTAGAATGACCCACATGCTGAACAACACAATAATGTAAGATTATGCTAATTAAATAACGATTCAAATTGCTAGATTTGTCCAAATTATCCCTTCCCAAATGTTGGCCATTAATGCAATTAGTAATAAAAATAGCAGTGAACTTTTAAGTGACTTTTGAGTTATTAAACCGCATTTGTCTGACATAAGAGTCGATAGTCATAAAAATATATTAAACATTAAATTAAGAAAAATACCTAAAGGAATAAAATCCTCATCATCTTCATCACTCTGTTGTTCCTCTGCTATATTTTCTTCTTTTATCTCCACCTCCTTCACTTCAATCTTCACTGGTGTCTGCAGCATCTGCTGTTCTCCAGCGTTACAGACAGAAGTCAGAGACTCTGTGGAGGTTTGATCACCCTGATTACTGTCACACACACTCTCCTGAGCATCAGTAGAACAGAGTAAAGTGAGCTGTGAGTCCTGTGTGTCTCTGGATCTCTGTTCAGAGAGTTTGTCCAGCAGCTGCTGTGGTGTGGACCGATCTCTGCCGCTCCACACTGAATCCTGACATTCTGTGGAGGTCCCATCAGTCACACACACTGAAGATTGACAGGAAACCTTTTCCAGCTCCTGACAAACACAACACAATCACATCTGTACTGTTCATCATCACAGAGTCACAGTCATATCACATCATTTGAAACTTACTTACAATATCAACTTTAACTCGCTCAAAACAGGTGCAGGATGAATACAGTTCTCTCTCCTTCAGTTTTGTCTCCAGTGACGTCACCTCTTTCTTCAGCTGAGAGATTTCTGTGATGAAATCATCAATATCCAGCATGGACAGATCAGTTCCTACTGATTTACAGCAGATCACATCCACCTGCTCTCTCATGATGAACATCTGAACACAAAAACATCCTCATTATAATGGACTGACATTCATCACACTCAAAAACATTATTATAATTACACACACAAGAACAGATCTGTTAAACAATAGGTTTGTGTTTTGGTGTATATAATTGTGTGCTTTGTGTTTGGTTTGATTTTCCTAACAGAATATTATCGGATTTTAACCCATAACGAGCTTTTTTCGACATAAAATCACCTTCATTGAACTCTTTTAAAATCTCTTTTATAAATTTAACGAGCTCATTTATCAAAAATTCATCATAATATTCAGATATTTCTGCTTGTTTCTCCTGAAACTGAATATATTTTAAAGCGTCCGTCACAAAACCGCCACATAAGACGATAATAAGATTCGTTTACGATCATTAAAACTCAACATGAACAGAAACAAAACATCAAAACAAATATAAATCTCACAAATTACCCAAAAAAACACCTTAAACACGAACCAACTGAGCGCTTAAACTGTGAGTTCCTCTTTCTTCTGCTCGTGTTTAATGGCATTTGCAAAACAATGTATGACGCTTTCGCGCCAACTACTGGACTGGATCGGACTGGTGTGTGTGTGTGCGCGCGTGCGTGTGTTATAAATGTGTAAATGACATGACGTTAATTATATGTCCAGACCAATTACATATCCAAAAGTGTAAATCCCACAAAACATTTATTTGAATACACCTCTTCTATGATTCTATGATGCAATTTTTTTCTGGGGCTGAAATTAAAGACAAACTTTTAAGATTCCGAAAAAACTGGAGGTAAAAGTTATATCTCGTAATAAACAGCTCACTACAAAGAGTTTGTACCAAGGAGGAGAGAATGTATTTCGAAGAACCATCACATATAATCTTAAAAGCGTAATTTAACCTACATTGAAACTGTCTGTTATCACTCATGAGTTCTTGTTTAGAAAGAGGATTATATTATAATATACATTAATTGTCCACTAGCTTTTGTTCACTTCATAAAATGTAGCAAAAAAATAAACTCTGAGTTTTATTTAAAAATCCAGGTTGTTGTACTGGTTTATTTCATACAATATAACAAATATACATTTTATAACATGTATTTAGCTTTTTATTTGATTACATAAAATCAAATGGCTAACTAAATAATGATATATGCAAAAGGTTTTAAAACACTGTAACAATATTGAGAACGAGTAGAGAAGCATTAGATTCTCACTTTAATAAGTGCAACACATTGATCAATTAAACTTCAACATACCGATTTATTGATGTGAACTGGGATCTAACTCAAATCTGCCATCTCCTTATTTGCAGACTTGTTGATCTATCGGGGGAGAAGTGCCTTGGTAAGGGCAGTGACCAAGAACCTGATGGTCAATGTGGTTCAGCTTCAGAGATCATGCATGGAGATGGGAGAAACTTGCAGAAGGACAACCATCACTGCAACACTCAACCAATCTGGCTTTGTGGCAGATTGGCCAGATGGAAGAGTTTCCTCAGTGCAAGACACATAAATAACACCTAAAGGACTCTCAGTCTGAGAGAAACAAGACTCTCTGGTATGATGAAATGAAGATTGAACTGTTTGGCCTCAGTTCCAAGCGCCATGTCTAGAGGAAACCAGGCACCACTCATCACCTCAATACCATCCTAACGGTGAAGCATGGTGGTGGTTGCATTATGCTGTGGGGTTGTTTTTTAGCGGCAAGGACTGGGGGACTGGTCAGGGTTGAAAGAATGCTGAACACAGCAAAATAAAGAGATATCCTTAAAGAGAACCTGGTTCAGCGTGCTCAGGACCTCAGACTAGGCTGAAGGTTCACCTTCCAACAGGACAATGACCCCAACCAAACAGCCAAGATAATGCAAGAGTGGCTACGGGACAACTCTGTGAATGTCCTTGAGTGGCCTAGCCAGAGTTCGGACTTGAACACAATCGAACATCTCTAGAGAGACCTGACAATGGCTGTCCACCGGCAGTCCACATCCAACCTGACAGAGCCCAAGAGGATCTGCTGAGAAGAATGGCAGAAAATCCTCAAATCCAGGTGTTTTGCAAACTGTTCTAAACTTCTTCCATTTAAGAATTATGAAGGCCAATATGCTCTTGGGAACCTTCAATGCAGCCAAAATGTTTTGAAGCCATCCTCAGATCTGTGCCTCGACACAATCCTGTATCTGAGCTCTGCAGGCAGTTCCTTTGTCCTCAGGGCTTGGATTTTGCTTTGATATGCATTTTCAGCTGTGAGACATTATATAGACAGGAGTGTGCCTTTCCAAATCATGTCCACTCAGTTGAATTTGCCACAGGCAGACTCCAATCAAAGTGTAGAAACATCTCAAAGATGATCCAGGAAAATTGGATGCACTTGAGTGAACATCTCTAGAGAGTGGAGGTGGCGTAGTGGACTAAAGCACATAACTGTTAATCAGAAGGTTGCTGGTTTGTTCCCCACGGCCACCACCATTGTGTCCTTGAGCAAGGCACTTAACTCCAGGTTGCTCCGGGGGGATTGTCCCTGTAATAAGTGCACTGTAAGTCACTTTGGATAAAAGCATCTGCCAAATGCATAAATATATAAATATAGAGAGACCTGACAATGGCTGTCCACCGACAGACAACATCCAACCTGACAGAACTTGAGGGGTGCTTCAACTAAGTACTGATTTAAGGGTCTGAATACTTCTGTCAATGTGATATTTCATTTTTAATAAATTAGCAAATTTATCAAAAATCTATGGAGTGTAAATTGATGTGAAAAAATAATTGAAAGAATTTTAGCATAAGGCTGCAACAAAATTTTTTGAAAAAATGAATACTTTCTGAATGCACTGCGCAAATTGTTTGATTTACTTGTGATGAGTACTTTCTACAAAAACTTCACAATTTCCAGATATTAATTTAGATAAACATTAATTGGCTTTATTTTATTCATTATTTATGAACATCTGGGTTATTTTAAATGAATAAGGTTTTAACTTATTTACATTTTAATTCTGTTGACTACTTCCTGTGTGGTGCACTTTGTTTCTTGTGCATTTGTCTTGCACATTTATGTTTTCTATAACGAACAGAACTTTGAATGTGAGTACATTTAAAAGTTGAAAAATCGACATGAATCAACCTTAAGTTAAAAAACAAAAAACTTTGATTTACATTTTTTGCCATATCACCCAGCCGAACATGCAGGGTTTCATTTTTCTTCATTGTCGTTATTTCATAAATGGGTAAAAAACAACTGTGGTGATAGGAGCATGGCCGAGGGTTGTCTGTGGAAAGCGAGGCCAAAAGAGTGAGTGCGGTAAGGTTGACACCTGTGTGAATTCACATCTTACAGCTGTTTTGTGTTTGCAGTGAGAGTGGAGAAGTATTTAAAGGGCAATCCAGACTTCTGGGGGTGGGAGACGAGCTGAAAAGCATTGTAAAAATAAAGATTCAGGAGAACTGTACACCTGGCCCGGCTTCCTCCTTGAAAGACATGCGGAAACCCTGGATAGGAGTTTTCAAGTCCCTTGCCAGCATCCACCAGGCACAACACCAGGCTCTCATGGAGCTGCGGAAGTAGCAGAAGCATATTAAGGTGCTCCTCCAGGCCCAAATGGAGGATCGGTGTGTGTTGTGGTGCTTGCTACCCCAGGAGGGGGCTTCAGCCGCGACCTCAGCAACAGCAGCAGGACTCCATGTGACGCTCGCTAAGATGGCACCACAGAACGACACGGAGACCTACCTGGAGCTCTTGAAGCACATGGCCAGAGCCCTGAAGTGGCCGCGCTCGCAGTGGGTGTCCACAGTGCCGGTGGTGGTTGCAGTCTGAGGAGGGCGTCACGGACGATGTCATCAACATCGTGGTGGTGGAGCAGTTAGTCTCTCGCTGCCAAAGGGGATGGCAGAATAGGTCCAGTACCACCATCTGGCGTCACTGGAGGAGGCAATTCAGATGGCTGAGGACCATATAGTGGCATATCCGGGGGCCGGTGAGCCCTTTTCTCTCTCTCTTTCTCCCTTTCCTCCCCCTCCCCTTCATCTTGTTCTTGTTCCCGGAAACGGGGAACTCCCTAACCAAAACCGGTTCACCAGTCCCGTTGTTCAACCCATTGGCTGTCCCTAACCCTGTCCTTTCTCCCCCACAGGCTGGCGAATCCGCTGCCAAGGGTGTGGGCATGAAGTCTGGGCTGGTCAGCTGGAGCTGCGGGGGTCCTTGGTATTTCCAGGACAGATTCCCAACAATGGAGGTGGAGACATTGGTCTTGATCCCCGACATGCCACAGGCCACCCCCAATCAAGCAGGAGTGTACCAGATACCTGTGAGTATTCATGATTACCCATTGTACTCGACAATCATCATTCAATTTCAGAGACAAAAGCATAGTGTCGAGCCTGTGGTTAGTCCCCGCCTGACCCATTCACTAATCTTGGGTATGAATTAGCCGGCATTTACGGATTAATTTAGGGAAATTTGTGCGGATGGGTCCTGTAACTCGTGTGTAGTTTGCCATTCACTGGCTTTAGAGGCAGAGCCAGGGCTGTCTACATCAGGATGACATAAGGGAGGGGGAAGTTTCGGCTTCCCCAGCCCTTAGACGATTCCCTGCAGGGGATTTACCTCTGGAGCAGATATGAGACAAAGTGCCTCTTAGGCACTGATCAAGCAAAAGGGATTGATTGACAAAGCCTCCAGCCAGACATTGCTCTCGCATATCCGTATTTTTCAATTATCAAGGATTGATTGTATTGAGTGATACAGGATTCTCAGACAAAGGAAGACACAACCCAATTGTTACTACCAAAGACCCGTCGGGAAATGTTGTTCTTAGACAGCTCATTAAAATCCGATGGCAGGTCACTTGGGGCAGGAAAAGACACTAAAACGTCTAATGGTCCATTTCTATTGGCCAGGCATTCACTGGGATGTTCACAGATGGTGTGTGGCATGCTGTGAATGTCAGTTGGTTAATCTGCCGGCCACCCCAAGAGCGCCATTGCACTGGCTTCCATTGATCGAGATCCCCTTCGAACGATTTGGCTTGGACTTTATTGTGCCATTAGAGCAGATGGCAAGCAGGTATCGCTCTGTGTTGGTCCTGGTGGAATACGCAACAAGATATCCGGAAGCAGTGCCTCTGCTCAACATCTCAAAATGTAGTGTTGAGGAGGCACTCTTCAGAATAAGACTTTTCAAAGTGTAGTAGATGTTCCAAACGCACATATGTTGCCTTTAGCTTTAGCTATAGTTTAACACTTATCTCTCAAATAATGTACATATTCACACAGCATGTAGTGATGGTAAAGTATTCAACTCAAGGTGCTGTCTTCACAGAAGTTTTTGAAATGGTTGCCAAATTTAGCATTAATAGTAATCAGACTAGCGTGATTCCACCCATTCCGGTACGTAGGGCTAGCCGCGACCTTTCATATAAGGTGTGTTTGACTTCATGCAGTGCTGTGCAGACCGTTTCAGCACCTGACTTGTAGCACTGCATGTCAGTTAGAAATTTTGTCTGACTTTTGTCTATACCACTGCTGCATCTATAGTACATTTTTCTATATTATAGTGTATTTTTATATCAAACATAGAAAAAGTACTTATATAGAATAGCCTGGGCATTATGTGATCCAGGAGAGAGAATGAGGCCTAAAGTGCTTATGCTGTAAGAAACACACGGTGCACTCAGCTGTAGCAAGCACAATGGTACAATGCATTCCTAGGCACTGGGAAACACAGCCAATAGTTAAAGATTTAAAAAGACAATGGTCAAAGGTTACTGTATTATGCTTAAACTGTTATATTCTTTTTACTAAAAATTTATACTTTTATAATAAATGAGTTTAAAAGGTTATTTTTAAAAATGGACTAAAAGCCAGGTTTCCACAAATAAAAAGAAGTCAGAGGCTCTGTGAAATATTGGTGGAGGACGGCACCTATTGGCTAGAAAAAATAACAAGATGGGCATGTGTAT
The DNA here is from genome assembly GCF_025860055.1 of Xyrauchen texanus. Lineage (NCBI taxonomy): Eukaryota > Metazoa > Chordata > Actinopteri > Cypriniformes > Catostomidae > Xyrauchen > Xyrauchen texanus. The sequence continues at coordinate 2,788,762 of NC_068306.1, forward strand.
GAGGTAATTCAAGATAACAAACTGTATAAGAATGAGAGTCTAGACCGAGAGAGTCAGATCGTCAGCTGGCTTTCTCTGGTTTGTTTGAAGATTGATAAGTTAGATAGCTTGACAGGGAGTTTTTAAATACCATAATTACATAAAAAACACATTTTGCACCCCCAAGTTGTGAGAAGGCAAGCTGAGGGAAAATATTCCAAATAGAGGAGGGATTTTTAAGGAATCGATTCAGCAGTTTATTTTAATTGTGTTATTTAGTGAGCTGAAATCAATGCAGTTTAAGCCACCCTTTATGTGAGAATTTAGTATCACTGACTTTTTCAAATAATGGGATTTGTTTTTCCATAAAAATGTAATAAATATCCCATTGATTACTTTACACGTGGGCTTATCAATGTACAATACATGAGTGGCATTAATTAGGTGAGACAGACCCTCTGATTTAACAAGCAAATCTCTGCCTATCAAAGAAAGGTCTCTCTGCAGCCAGCAATTAAGCCGTTTCATTGTTTATGTAACAATTGTGTTAAAATTAGCAGTGCTAATCTAGAGTTATCTTTGGTTATTTGTATACCCAAATATGTAAAACAGATTTTAACTGAAATACCACAAATTGAAGATATCGTACCTTTTTAATCGGACGTAATTCACATTTATTAATTTTAAGATGTAGGCCTGAGGCTTTAGAAAAGACATGGAGTACATATGGCTGCTGTTAAACTAAATAGTTTACATTAGTTAGAACCCATTTGGGAAATGGAGTGGAGGTGGTGTAGTGGTCTAATGCACATAATTGGTAAACTGGTAATCGGAAGGTTGCTGGTTCGTTCCCCACAGGTAAATTGTATTAGTGCTGTTAGGCTTCTGAAATATGTATTTCAGTGGTTCAGGAAATAAACAGTTTGAAAATATCAACCGATTTCCCCAAAAGGAATCGTCTCCAGCTCTGGAGTCGATTCCAATGTTCTGAGTCGATTCTTGATTCCCAAAGCCTCGGAATCAAGGAATAGATTTTTTTGGAATCGATTCCCAGCCCCACTTCCTAGCAAGTCAGTCCACTGTCGGATATCTTTGGAATGATCTCAGGAGGCTAGGCTATTTCCAGTCATGACCGTGCAGCTCCTATCTACTTGAACTGAGAAAGACCAAAATCTCAATAACAGTTGGTCAAGATTACGATCAAAGAACAAATTTAAAATAACCAATAAAATCTGACAATACTGTTATCATATATTGTGATTCTTAACCTCATGTCATGTTAAAAAACAAAAATGTCCAGGTTTTATAGCTAATGCACATGCACATTCTTGGGTTGATTGACAGATGATGTCTGTATCTAAAAGGTGATTGGCTATTTTACCTGTAAGGCAGGACTTCCTTTCTACATCTGTTGACAGTTGGGTGCTTGGAGCTCCAACTTCTCCCATTCACTTTAATAGAAGTGGCCCATCTCTGCTAAATAATTTCTGGCAGGTATGCATATATACTGTATATATACACACAATTTTTGCTTTCTTTAAAGAGAAGGAGGGACGAGTCCAAATAAATGTTTGTGGTAATCAACAACATTATGCCACAATTTAATGCAATCGATTGAGCTTAACTTGTAGTGAACCTGGAACATCCCTTTAAGTTTTTTGTTTTTCTGTCTCTGGATGGTTACATCACATTATTATTTTTCCTTGCAGCCCCAGAAAAAAATTGAAAAATAGCCACTCCAATACCTTGACTTTGCTGTCCTTAAGCCATTTTGCCACAACTGGAGGTATGCTTGGGGTCATTGTCCTTTTGGAAGACCCATTTGCAACCAAGCTTTAACTTCCTGGCTGATGTTATTTCAATATATCCGCATAATTGTCCTTCCTCATTATCCCATCTATTTTGTTAAGTGCACCAGTCCTCCTGCAGCAAAGCACCCCCACAACATGATGCTGTCACCACCATAATTCACGGTTGGGATGGTGTTCTTCGGCTTGCAAGTCTCATCCTTTTTCCTCAAAACATGGTCATTATGGCCATACAGTTCAATTATTGATTCATTAGACCAGAGGACATTTCTCCAAAAAGTAAGATCCTAGCTCTGGTGCCTGTCCAAACGGAGCAATCAGGGGAGAAGGGCCTTGGTAAGAGAGGTGACCAAGAACCTGGTGGTCAATCTGGTTGAGCTCCAGAGATCATGAATGGAGATTGGAGAAGCTTGCAAAAGGACATCGCTGTAACACTCTGCATCTGGTCTTTATGGCAGGGTGGCCAGACGGAAGCCTCTCCTCAGTGCAAGACAAATAAAAAGCACCTAAAGGACTCTCAGACTGTGAGAAACAAGATTCTCTGGTATGATAAAATGAATATTGAACAGTTTGGCCTCAGTTCCAAGCATCATGTCTGGAGGAAACCAGGCACCGCTCATCACTTGTGCAATACCATCCCAACGGTGAAGGATGGTGATGCTGTGGGGGTATTTTTCAGCAGCAGGGACTGGGAGACTGGTCAGGATTGAAGGAAACTGAAAACAGCAAAATACAGAGATATCCTTAAAGAGAACCTGGTTCAGCGTGCTCAGCACCTCAGACTGGGCTGAAGGTTCACCTTCCAACAGGACAATGACCGTAAGCACACAGCCAAGACAATGCAAGAGTGGCTACGGGACAACTCTGTGAATGTCCTTGAGTGGCCAAGCCAGAGCCCAGACTTGAACCCAATCGAACATCTCTAGAGAGATCTGACAATGGATGTGCACTGACAGTCCACATCCAACCTGACAGAGCCCAAGAGGATCTGCTGAGAAGAATGGCAGAAAAGTCCCAAATTCAGGTGTGCAAAGCTTGTCGCATCATACCAAAACAGATTTGAGTCTGTATTCACTGCCAAAGGTGCTTCAACTAAGTACTGAGTTAAGGGTCTGAATACTTCTGTCAATGTGAGATTTCATTTTTTTCTTTTTAATAAATTTGCTAATTCAAAAAGCCATCCAATATGGAATAGTCATAGCTATTTAAATCTTGGCTCTACCACTTTGCATATAGAGAGACCCCCTTCTTCACAGTCTTCCCCGTGAACACATACATACACTAAACATTCAGCAACAGCTAGAATAAGGCCATAAACAACATGTGAACATGTTACAGTATGTACGCAGTTACATCGATGACTATGAAGGTAAGAACGATAATAAACTTCAGTAGCTCATCTAAGTTTCTGTGAAAAGAATTAATAATGCTAGGCTTGGATACAGATTCAGTAAGATACACAATTTGAAGTTGAATATACAACTGTAGAGTACATAAGGTCACATTAATCCTCTGTTGGACAACAACCAACAGTTATAAAGTTACAATTTCTGTTTGTGTCTTATGTCTGATTACACATGCAACTTTTTGGTAACACTTCACAATAATGTTCAATTCGTAAACATTGCTTAATACATTTGGTTAATGTTTCATTTAAATATATTGTTCATTGTTAAAAAACCATTAGTTCATATGCCCCATGTAAATGCAGACAGAAATGAACATTAATGAAGGTTAATAAATGCTGTAAAAGTATTGTTAGTTATTTCATGTTGACATACAGAACCTTATTGTAAAGTGTTACCCACAATTTTAACACTATTTACTTCATATCATTGGTCAGCTCGTCGCTGCTGGTTGAGGCACACGACAATGTAAAGTGAATGTTATCTACCATCACTGATAAACCACTATCATTTCTTTCTTGTAAACACGCTCATGCTGGTCTCAACCAGGTCTCCTTTGGAAGTTTATTCTCAAAGCAACACTGCGATCACACCGTGTGTTCTCACTCAGTTTCAATGAGCACTCATACAACCAGACATAAACATGCACATAGTCGTGTGGTGAAAGCTCACAGGCGCCATCTTGTGAAACAACCAATTAGACAAGACTATTCAGTATGAATTCTCTCATGTTTTTTTAGGTTGTCTGACCGAGTGAAACTCTTTCCACAGTGTGAGCACTTATAAGGTTTCTCTCCAGTATGAATTCGTTGGTGCTTTTTCAAGTTGTCGGCTGTAATAAAGGTCTTCCCACATTCACAGCACTTATGAGCCGCCACACCGGTATGGATGTTCTGGTGCTCTTTAAAATAGAACAGGCGTGCAAAACTCTTTCCACAAGAAGAACAATTGTAAGGCTTCTCTTTTGAGTGAGTTTTCAGATGTTGTTTTAGGCCTGAATTCACAGCAAATGTTTTACCGCACTGATCACATTCAAATGGTCTTTGTCCAGAGTGACGGTGGAGATGAGTCTTGAGATCGTGTGCATATGCAAAACTTTTCCCACACTGATGGCATGTGAAGGGCTTTTCTCTAGTATGAACTCTCATATGTGCATTGAGCTTGCTTTTACATTTGAAACTCTTTCCACACTGAGAGCAGGTGAAGGTATTTTTGGGGGCTCTTCTTTTAGGCTTTTTTGGTGAGAAATTATTTTCTGTCTTTGAGCAACTCAAAGACTTTTCTCCAATTATAAAATCATGCCGTTTCTGATACTGATGTTTCTCCACTTCATCCAGTTCTTGATGTTCCTCTTGCTCTTCCATCAGCTCTATAAAATGAATAAATTAACAGAAATCATTTCAAAAAGGACAAACATACAATAAATCAAATTGAATGCTAATTTAATGGCAGAACACAAGTGTCCATTATATATTTGTGATTTTTGCTGTACACCAATTCTCCCTGATAACTGCATCTCATGATTATAGTCATTTAGATTAAATGTGAGCCAGAGTCACAGAAAGAAAGTCATACATGTTGGGAATAACATGAGAGTGAGTACATATTGACAATTTAAATTTTTGGGTGAACTATTCGTATAATGTCATAATTATAAATGAAGGCTTTAAGCAGAAATCCTAATCCAGAGTCATTGTCCCTCAAGATCTTGGAAACATTAAAAGGTTAATTGTCCTGGAGTATGCCGATTTGAAGAAAGCCATTCTGCAACGGGACAGCCCCAGCCCGGAACAGCACTGCCACAGCCAGTGTTTCCGCAAACTAACTGAGCAAGGTAAGCCACCTGTGTTTGCTTTTACACAACAGCTCTGTGATGCCTGTTGGCAGTGGTTGCTGGCTGAGGAGGAGGGTGACACCAACAAAATGTAATAACATCGTGGTGCTGGAGCAGATAGTCTCCCGTCTGCTGAAGGGGATGGCAAAGTGGGTCCAGTGCCACCGTCCAGCATCGCTGGAGGAGGTGATCCAGTTGGCTGAGGATGATATAGCAGCATATCCGGGGGACGGTGAGCCTCTCTCCTCTCATCCTGTTCCCCGGAAACATGGAACACCCTTACCAAAACCAGTTCCCCGGGCCTGTGGGCCATTTATCCTGTTGGCTGTCCGTACCCTCTCCATTCTCTCCCACAGGTTGGTTAATCTGCTGCCACAGGTGCAGGCATGTAGTCTGGGCTGGTCTGCTGGAGCTGTGGTGGTCCTGGGTATTTCCAAGATTCCCACATGAGCCACAGGGCGCCCCAATCAAGCAGGAGCATACCGGATACCTGCGAGTATAAAGGGGGTACATAGCAAGCCTTGGTGGATTCAGGTTGTAATCAAACATCCATTCACCAAAGCTTGATTCAATCCGAGGCTTTGGATACAAGCCGGCGGATGAAGGTAAGGTGTGTGCATTCATGATTACCCCTTAGTGACTGTCATCATTCAATTTCAGGGACAAAAGCATAGTGTCGAGGCTGCGGTTAGTCCCTGCCTCACCCATCCACTAATCTTGAGTACGAATTGGACAGCATTTACTGCTTTATTATGGGAAATTTGTGTGGATGGGTCCTGTAACAAAGTGTCTTGTGTGTGATTTGCGATTCACTGGCTGGTGAGGCAATGTCAGCTCTGCGTCAGGATGACATAAACGAGGGGTAAGTTTCAGCTTCCTCAGTCCTTAGAGGATTTCCCTCTGGAGCAGACATGAGATGAGACTCTTAGGCACACCTTTGATCAAGTGAAAGTGACACATATTGCACTCACATATCCGTATTTTAAATGATATCGAGTGACACAGGACGTGCGGAAAAAGGAAGATACAACCCAACTGTTAGTACCAAAGAGCTGTCGGGAAATGTTGTTCCAGACGCCTCATTATAATCCAATGGCAGGTCACTTGGGGCAGGAAAAGACAATGAAACATCTAAATTACCCTTTTCTATTAGACGGGCATTCACAGGAATGTTCGCAAATGGTGTGCGGTATGCCGTGAATGTCAGTGAATCCGCAGGCCGCCCCAAGAGCGCCAGAGCGCCCGCTTCCCTTGATCGTGGTCCTCTTCGAACAAAATGGCATGGACCTCATCGGGCAATTAGAGCATATGGCACGAGGGCATCGCTTTGTGTTGGTTCTGGTCCACTATGCAACATGATACCCGGAAGCAGTGCCTCTGCGCTACATCAACATGAAGTGTTACGGAGGCACTCTTCAGAATTATCTCCGAGCCACACGAATGAAGTGAATGACGGGACTCGAACACGCAAAAATGCTTCATTTGCGTATTGAAATGTTTATTGAAACTTGAGCGAGAAATTTGCTTGACGCATTGTCGCGAAAGCCTATCAGCATTGAGGTTGTCCGGATGTCACTGACATTCTGACGTAGTAGCAGAAGAAATCTGGAAAAATTAATGAAAATATTGTTGTAGCGTAGTGTGGGCACCCGTCATACACGTACAGAGAACGGACAAAAAAAAAGACATCGCTTGGAGGAAAGTGAGCGAGGAAGTTGGACTTCCTAGTAAGTTCTGAAAATATGCGCGTCTACTTGATTCCAGCTATTGATTGTACTTTATTCTGAACCAAGTCGTAGAAGCCACTCCTCCTGTCCTTATCCGGAAGAGAAGGGGGAATACTCGCGGGTTTTTCGTGCAAACGCAAGTTTAAACACAAATTTATAATCCAGCGGTCAGACTTGCATGAGCAATGTTAGGCACCACACGAGGCAAGTGTGCAATTGGAAGGGTGGCACCAGATCATGTCCAGTGGACGAAGCCATGCCAACAAGCGTTCACACAAGTGAAAGCTGAACTTTGCGGCGGGCTGTTATTGCACCCTCCTGACTTCTCTCTCCCTTTTATCTTGCAGACGAGCACATTGGACAGGGGGTTGGGAGCTGTTCTGTCCCAGATGGTGGAGAGGGAACAACGCCCCATGATGTGCTTTCACCCTCTTTTCAGACCATGCCCCGCTCAAGTGGCTCCATCGCATGAAGGATACCAATGCACGGATCACCCGTTAATATGTAGCTCTCCAGATGTTTAAATTCAAGGTGGTCCACAGGCCTGGGGCGCACATGGCTATTGTGGATTTCCTCTCCAGAAATGGGGGGTGGGGAAGGGAAGTGGCAGGACATATGGCTCTCCGGCCTGAGTCGGGCATATTTTTTATCATTGTCATTATTACATAAATGGGGAAAAACTGACTGTGATGACTGTGGCCGAGCAAAATCTGCGAAGAGCGAGGCTGAAAGAGTGAGTGCGGTTAGGTTGACACCTGTGGGAAATCACCTCTAACAGCTGTTTTGAGTTTGTAGTGAGAGCGGGAGGTATTTAAAGGGCAATCCCGACAGATAGAGGAGAAGAGAGAGCAAAGCCTGAAAAGCATTGTAAACAACAAAGAGTAATGAGATCTGTTCGCCTGGAACCCGCTTCCTCCTTGAGAGTACGAGAACCTTGAAACACCGATGTAACAGGTGAGACATTTGTGAGGCTGCACTTACATGATGAGGGAAAGCCATCCAAAACGGTTTAAAAACCCTTAAACTTTGACCTCTTTAACATCAGTATGGTTTCTATCAAGGTTTCATGACGGATTGAAATAAGATTGAAATAAGATTGAAATCCCCATTTGTCCTTGCACGATTGCTACACTTCAAAAGGCAGTGATGACATTTCAGTGGAATTGGCAAAAAAAAAAAAGTACTTTTTTTAAAAGTTAAAGGAGCACTTCTAAAATGCCAATAAAAATAACAGGGAACTTTTAAGTGACTTTTGAGTTCTTAAACCGCATTTGCTGCAACAGATTCTGACATAACAGTCGATAGTCTTAAACTATATAAAACAGCAATAAAGAAAAATACCTGAAGGAATAAAATCATCATCATCTTCATCACTCAGTTCTTCCTCTGTTGTGATTTCTTCTTTTATCTCCACCAGCTTCACTTCAATCTTCACTGGTGTCTGCAGCATCTGCTGTTCATCTTCATCTTCTTCATCATTCTGTTGTTCCTCTGTTGAGGTCTCATCATCATCTTCATCACTCTGTTGTTCCTCTGCTGTGTTTTCTTCTTTTATCTCCTCCTGCTTCACTTCAATCTTCACTGGTGTCTGCAGCATCTGCTGTTCTCCAGCGTTACAGACAGAAGTCAGAGACTCTGTGGAGGTTTGATCACCCTGATTACTGTCACACACACTCTCCTGAGCATCAGTAGAACAGAGTAAAGTGAGCTGTGAGTCCTGTGTGTCTCTGGATCTCTGTTCAGAGAGTTTGTCCAGCAGCTGCTGTGGTGTGGACTGATCTCTGCCGCTCCACACTGAATCCTGACATTCTGTGGAGGTCCCATCAGTCACACACACTGAAGATTGACAGGAAACCTTTTCCAGCTCCTGACAAACACAACACAATCACATCTGTACCGTTCATCATCACAGAGTCACAGTCATATCACATCATTTGAAACTTACAATCTCAACTAGGGCTGGGACAACGCGTCGACGTCATCGATAACGTCGACGCAAAAAATATGTCGACGCAAAATATGCGCGTCGATTCGTCGGATCCAAAACAAAGATGGCGGCGCCGGCGAGTAGTAGTAACACGAGTGGCTCCTCAGACTATCAGAAGTGCAAGGCGGCATGCACTCGTTCCTCTAAAGTATGGGAATTCTTTAATTTAAAAGGAAACAATTCCGTGATATGTCGTCTTTGCAAAATGGAGATGGCCTTCCATTCTAGCACCACGCCAATGCACCAGCATCTGAAGAGGCGCCACCGGGAGCAGCTGCAGATGACAGAGCACCGTAAGTTTTTTTCAACTCCCGACTTTGCACTTTCGATGTTGGAGTAGGCTATATACGTTGTCGACACCTAAAGTTTTAAACTATAGCTATTAATAATAAGCTTATAGCTATGAATGTACGTGAAAAATACATAGAGGACACTGACAACGGCTGACAGACAGGACCAAGCAGGTAACATTTAATAAAGTCTCAACTTTCAAATTTGGTAATTCAAAGAAAATTAAACCATAAATAGGCCTACTATTTTGTGGCTCTTTAATGTGTCGTGACAGATTGCTTCAGTTAAAGCTGCTCGTGAACCGATCATCTTTTCCTTGGTTAATTTATAGCATCAAATAGGCTAAACATGAATGTAGCCTACATCAGAAGGACTGTTGTTTTAACCGCGGAAAGATGTCAGTACAGTAGCCTACAATCCATTATTCAAATTCAAATTCACCGACGTTAATCTTCTCTCTCCTGACTACTTTGTCTGACAAAAATGGAGTATTATGATTGATTGATCAGATCGCCAGTCAATCAAACTCCCGGCAAATGTTTTTTTTTTACATTTTATACACCCCCACCCCCGATGAAACCGGTATTACCGGTGTTGTCACAAGTCGATTCATCGAATCGAAATCGAATCGGACTGGAAAAAAAAAATTAATCGTTAGATTAATCGATGCACCGGAAAAATAAATCGCTAGATTAATCGTTTAAAAAATAATCGTTTATCCCAGCCCTAATCTCAACTTTAACTCGCTCAAAACAGGTAATGGATTAAATAAATGTTTAACCTGTAACCTGTCATCTCTCTCCTTCAGCTTTGCGTTCAGTGACGTCACCTCTTTCTCCAGTGACGTCACCTCGTTCTTCAGCTGAGAGATTTCTGTGATGAAATCATCAATATCCAGCATGGACAGATCAGTTCCTACTGATTTACAGCAGATCACATCCACCTGCTCTCTCATGATGAACATCTGAACACAAAAACATCCTCATTATAATGGACTAACATTCATGACACTCTAAAACATTATTAAACACAAGAACAGATCTGTTAAACAAAATAGCTTTGTGTTTTGGTGTATATAATTGTGTGCTTTGTGTTTGGTTTGATTTCCTGACAGAATATTATCGGATTTTAACCCATAACGAGCTTTATTCGACATATAGTCACCTTCATTGAACTCTTTTAAAATCTCTTATAAATTTAACGAGCTCATTTATCAGAAATTAATAATGATATTCAGATATTTCTGCTTGTTTCTCCTGAAACTGAATATTTTAAAGCGTCCGTCACAAAACCGCCACAAGACGATAATAAGATTCGTTTGCGATCATTAAAACTCAACATGAACAGAAAAAATACATCAAAACAAATATAAATCTCACAAATAACCAAAAACACACATTAAAAACAAACCGCTTAAACTGTGAGTTCCTCTTTCTTATTCTCGTGTTTAATGGCAGTTTGCAAAACAATGTATGACGCTTTCGCGCCAACTACTGGACTGGACCGGACTGGTGTGTATGCGTGTGTGTTCTCTCACTTTTATAAGTGCAACACATTGATCAATTAAACTTCAACATACCGATTTATTTATGTGAAATGGGAAGCTAACTCAAATCTGTCATCTCCTTGTTGCAGACTTGTGTTGTAACATCAGGTAAGTTGTTATTGAATGTCACAAATTTGGCACGTTGATTAAATGTTGAATCAAAAGTAAAATACCAAACCACAAACAGAGCGGATTTACAGATGCGGACAGACTACAAAATCATGATGTCAAGCAAAGAGGCGCTGAGTTGACTTCAACTGTTTGTGTGTGTGTGTGTGTCTCAAAATTAATTCAGAAAGTATTCAGACCTCTTAATTTTTTCACATTTTGTTGCAGCCAATTTAAAATGCTTTAAATTGTATATTTTTCACATCAATCTACACTCCGTACTCCATAATGACAAAGCAATTTTTTGCAGATTTATTAAAAATAAATAAATATCACATTGACATAAGTATTCAGACCCTTTGCTATAACACTTGGAATTTAGCTCAGGTGCATCCCATTTCTCTGGATCATATTTGAGATGATTGGAATCCACCTGTGGCAAATTCAATTGATTGGATGTGATTTGTAAAGGCACACAGCTGTCTATATATGGTATAACTGCGGAAAATTAATATCAGAGCAAATACCAAGCCATGAGGTTAAAGGAACTGCCTGCAGAGCTCAGAGACAGGATTGTATTGAGGATACATTGAAGGTTCTCAAGAGCACATTGGCCTTCATAATTCTTAAATGGTAATTTGGAACAACCAGGACTCTTGCTACAGCTGGCCGCCCGGCTAAACTGAGCAATCAGGGGTGAAACGACTTGGTAAGAGAGGTGACCAAGAACCCGATGGTCAATCTGGTTTAGCTCCACAGATCATGTGGAGATGGGGGAATCTTGCAGAAGGACAACCATCACAACAACACTTCACCGATCTGGGCTTTATGGTAGAGTGGCCAGACGGAAGCCTCTCCTCAGTGCAAGACACATAAAAAGCATCTAAAGGACTCTCAGTCAGTGAGAAACAAGATTCTCTTGTATGATAAAAGGAAGACTGAACTCAGTTCCAAGCATCATGTCTGGAGGAAACCAGGCACCACTTATCACCTGTGCAATTCCATCCCAACGGTGAAGGATGGTGGTGGCAGCATCATGCTGTGGGGTGTTTTTCTGCGGCAGGTACTGGGGGACTGGTCAGGGTTGAATGAAAGCTGAACACAGCAAAATAATGAGATATCCTTAAAGAAAATCTGGTCCAGAGCACTGAGGACCTCAGACTGGGCCGCAAGTTCACCTTCCAACAGGACAATGACCCTAAGCACACAGCCAAGATAATGCAAGAGTGGCTTAGGAACAACTGTGAACAAGTGGGGGGCGAGCCTGAACTTGTGTGTGTGTCTGTATGCTGAAAAGCATTGTAAAAATAAAGAGGTAGGAGAACTGTTTATCTGGCCCCCGCTTCCTCCTTGAGAGAGTACAAGAACCTTGTCACACTGGTGCTGAAACCCAGGATAGGGGGAAGGATACGTCGCCATGATGTCCTCGCCGTTGCAAGAAGTCTTCAAATTCATCGCCAGAATCCACCAGGCACAACACCAGGCCCTCATGGACTTGTGGAAGGAGCAGAAGAAGCATTTTGAGGTGGTCCCTGGGTGTAGCGGAGATTGATGCTCCAGGATGGGGCTTCAGCCGCGACCTCAGCAGCAGCAGGACTGCATGTGATGCTCATTAAGATGGCACCACAGGATGACCCGGAGCGCTTCAAACATTTGGCAAGAGCCCTGAAGTGGCCACGCTCGCATTGGGTGGTCCATCTGCTGCCACTGCTGTCTGGGGAAGCCCAACTTGCGGCACAACAACTCCCGGTTACCAACCTCCTGGAGTAGGCCAATTTGAAGAAATCCATTCTGGCATGGGTCGGCCAGGGCCCAGAACAGCACCGCCAGCGTTTCAGTACACAAACAGTCCACAGCCACTCTACAACGCCTGCCAGTGGTGGTTGCTGGCTGAGGAGGGCATCACAGATGATGTCATCAACATCCTGATTTGGAGCAGTTCCTGCTGCCAAAGGGGATGGCTGAGTAAGTCCATTGCCACCATCTGGCGTCACTGGAGGAGGCGATCAAGATGGCTGAGGGCCATATAGTGGCATATCCAGGGGCCGGTGAGCCATTTTATCTCTCTTTCTACCTTCCCTCTCCCTCCCCCCTTCATCCTGTTCTTGTTCCCCGGAAATGGGGAACTCCCTAACCAAAAACGGTTCTCCACTTCCGTTGTTCATCCTGTTGGCTGTCCCCAACCCTATCCGTTCTTCCCAACAGGCTGGCGAATCCGCTGCCAGGGGTCTGGGCATGAAGTCTGGGCCGGTCTGCTGGAGCTGCGGGGTCCTGTGTATTTCCAGGACAGATGCCACACAATGCAAGTGGACAAATTGGTCTGGGTCTCCGATGCGCCACAGGCCACCCCCACCCCCACCCCCAGATCACTTGACTGTTTGATGAGTCTAAGCTCTTTTTTGTGCTTGTTCTTCCCATAGGCTGATGTCTATTTTGTAGAATAACACACCTTCAGGAGTTTTATGGATGAAGCTACACACTCATTGTGTTTCTTCTGCCTATTGGCTGGAGTTTGTTTTATAGATTATCTTTTGCTGTGTAATGTTTTTGTCTACTGATGAGGATATTAGAAATTTTGTGGAACCATTAGAACTTCCTAAACTGATGACTGAGCAAAAAAAATTATCTTGATTCTGTGATAACCTTGGATGAACTTGCTGTGGCTCTGGGGCCAGACGGCTTTGCCGCTGAGCTTTTTAGGTCTTATGCTACAGAACTGACTCCGCTTTTGTTAGAAGTTTATACAGAATCATTAAAGAATGGAAAGCTTCCGCCAACCATGATGCAAGCCTGGATCAGTCTGATTCTTAAAAAGGACAAAGATCCAAGCAAGTGTAAGAGTTACCGTCCAATTTCCCTGATCCAGCAAGACATTAAAATATTGTCAAATATTTTGGCTAATGCTATGTTATGACATATCTTATACATATTTATCAGGTGGGGTTCATTCGGGGCCATAGCTCTTCTGATAACATTATGCGTTTCATTAATGTCATGTGGGAAGTGGCGAACTCTCACTTGACACTGATAAGGCATTTGATATGGTAGAAAGGGATTATCTTTTTAAGATTTTGGAAATGTACAGGTTCAGGAATACTTTGATTGGGTGGATTAAGTTTGTTTGTAGACACCCGGTAGCGGTGGTATAAACTAATGGATTAATATCAGATTATTTTACTCTGGATAGGGGCACCCGGCAGGGTTGCCGTCTTTCCCCATTAGTGTTCTGTCTTGCCCTGGGACTTTGCGGGGTGAAGGGTTTAATTTTTAAACTTGATTCTGCATTTTCTCTTATGTTTATATAATTTGTTGATTTGAATCAATAGAAATAGTTCATAATAAAAAAAGAACCAATTCTGATACAGCAGTTCGTTTGTTCTCTAGAAACACCTGTGCAATTGCCTGTAGGCCTCCCGAGCCCTGTAGAGGATAAAACTGGAACGTATTACATTATAAGTTGACAGACATTGATGGATTGAAGAGTGCAGAGTGACACAAGAGACATAAATCTAGCACAGCTAAGCTTGCTCGTGACGACAGACAATTAAATTTAACGCTTATGCAAACATTTTTGTCTGCAAACTGCCCCGATTGACCAATCACAAAGTATTCCAGAGTGCCAAGTAATTATTTCTTAATTGCTCACTGAAATAATTAATTGCAATTAAAGCGAGTCAGTCTCAATCTGGTCTTGCATACATCTCCTCTAGAGGATTGAGAATCCAGAAGAGTCCAGGGGTTTTGCCTCACACTGCTATAAGGAATTTCACACCTTCAATAGAACTTTCTGGATGAGAGCAAAGACAGGCAGATGGCTTTTCATCTGTTACGCATTCAAGGAAATCTCTTTCACAATGATCACAGGTCTGATAAATCTGTTAACGTGGGCTCAGAATGCTCTCACAGGGAACTGTGGGTAAGACAGCGATATCTGGAGTAAACGAAGATGAACAACATGAAGACACAAAACCTTTATTGACAGGAAGAGTGAGGTCCAAATCAGCCTCAGTCTTGTGTATCCAGACCTAAGCATAAAGATATAAGCATAAAGTCTGGTTCACATGGTTCAAGAAAAAACAACATTAGGTTCATTCACATCTTAACAACTCTACCAACAACCTTAATGTACATCAGAGTCTTGAAAGGGATTGCTCATCCAAAAGTGAAAAAATCTAACAGAACAACGTACTCCAGAAAACACGAGTTGTGAAAATATAAATAACTAGGAACTTTATAGAGTTGAGGAGACTTCACATTGCTTCCGAAAAGTTCAAATTTAGTAGGGTTCTTATCGTCTGAAACACAAGAACAATACAGTACAACATTACATGTTCTCAAGACATGAGTTATACAACATTTTACCAACAATAAGTGCATCAAATCTAATGTTTGAAGATGTTGCCGTCTTGTGGTGGTGAAGAGTCATCACAATTGCTGGCAAGTTGCATAAGACAGCATGTTTGATTCAGTAAGATACACAATTTGAAGTTGAATATACAACTGTAGAGTACATAAGGTCACATTAATCCTCTGTTGGACAACAACCAACACATTTATAAAGTTACAATTTCTGTTTGTGTCTTACGTCTGATTACACATGCAACTTTTTGGTAACACTTCACAATAATGTTCAATTCGTAAACATTGCTTAATGCATTTGGTTAATGTTTCATTTAAATATATTGTTCATTGTTAAAAAACCATTAGTTCATATGCCCCATGTAAATGTAGATAGAAATGAACATTAATGAAGGTTAATAAATGCTGTAAAAGTACTGTTAGTTGTTATTTCATGTTAGCTATTGCATGTTGACATACAGAACCTTATTGTAAAGTGTTACTCACAATTTTAACACTATTTACTTCATATCATTGGTCAGCTCGTCGCTGCTGGTTGAGGCACACGACAATGTAAAGTGAATGTTATCTATCGTAACTGATAAACCACCATCATTTCTTTCTTGTAAACACGCTCATGCTGGTCTCAACCAGGTCTCCTTTGGAAGTTTATTCTCAAAGCAACACCGCGATCACACCGTGTGTTCTCACTCAGTTTCAATGAGCACTCATACAACCAGACATAAACATGCACAGTCATGTGGTGAAAGCTAACAAGCGTCATCTTGTGCAACAACCAATTAGACAAGACTATCCTGTATGAATTCTCTCGTGTCTTTTTAGGTTATCTGACTGAGTGTAACTCTTTCCACAGTGTGAGCAGTTGTAAGGTTTCTCTCCAGTATGAATTCTCTCATGTGTTTTTAGGCGGCCTGACCGAGTGAAACTCTTTTCACAGTGTGAGCACTTGTATGGTTTCTCTCCAGTATGAATTCTCTCATGTGTTTTCAGGTTTTGTGACTGAATGAAACTCTTTCCACAGTGTGAGCACTTGTATGGTTTCTCTCCAGTATGAATTCTCTCGTGTGATTTCAGGCTTTCTGACTGAATGAAACTCTTTCCACAGTGTGAGCACTTGTAAGGTTTCTCTCCAGTATGAATTCGTTGGTGCGTTTTCAAGTTGTCCGCTGTAATAAAGGTCTTCCCACATTCAAAGCACTTATGAGCTACCACACCGGTATGGATGTTCTGGTGCTCTTTAAAATAGAACAGGCGTGCAAAACTCTTTCCACAAGAAGAACACTTGTAAGGCTTCTCTTTTGAGTGAGTTTTCAGATGTTGTTTTAGGCCTGCATTCACAGCAAATGTTTTACCGCACTGATCACATTCAAATGGTCTTTCTCCAGAGTGACGGTGGAGATGAATCTTGAAATCATTTGCATATGCAAAACCTTTTCCACACTGATGGCACATATAAGGCTTCTCTCCAGTATGAACTCTCATGTGTTTATTAAGACTGCTTTTACATTTGAAACTCTTTCCACACTGAGAGCAGGTGAAGGTATTTTTGGGGGCTCTTCTTCGAGGATTTTTTTGTGAGAAATTATTTTCTGTCTTTGAGCAACTCAAAGACATTTCTCCAATTATAAAATCATGTTTCTGATACTGATGTTTCTCCACTTCATCCAGTTCTTGATGTTCCTCTTGCTCTTCCATCAGCTCTATAAAATGAATAACAGAAATCATTTCAAAAGGGACAAACGTAAAATAAATCAAATTAAATGCTAATTTAATGGCAGAACACAAGCGTCCATTATATATTTGTCTCATAAGTACAATTCATGATTATAGTAATTTAGATTATATGTGAGCCACAGTCACAGAAACATGAGGGTGAGTACATAATGACAATTTTCATTTCTAAGGGTGAACTATTCCAATAATGTTTGGTAATTTAGCTCAGGAGCATCCCATTTCCCAGGATCATCTATGAGATGTTTCAACACATTGATCAGAGTCCACCTTCAGCAAATTAAATTGATTGGACATGATTTGGAAAGACACACACCTGTCTATATAAGGTCTCACAACTTCAAATGCATATCAAGAGCAAAAACCAAGCCATGAGGTCAAAGGATCTGCCTGCAGAGCTCAGAGACAGGATTGTGTCGAGGCACAAATCTGGGGTAGGCTACAAAACATTTTGGCTGCATTGAAGGTTCCCAAGAGCACAGTGGCCCAATAATTCACAAATTTGGAACAAGGAGGGAGCAGGAGAAGCATTTTGAGATGCTCCTCCAGACCCAAGTGGAGGAGTGGCGGGTGTTGTGGAGCTTGCTGCCCCAGGAAGGGGCTTCAGCCACGACCTCAGCAACAGCAGGACTCCATGTGACACTTGCTAATATGGCACCAAAGTATGACCCGGAGGCTTCCTGGAGCTCTTCAAGCACATGGCCAGAACCCTGAAGTGGCTGCACTTGCAGTGGGCAGTCAATCTGCTGCTGCTGCTGTCTGGAGAAGCCCAACTCACGGCACAACAACTCCCGGTTGCCAACCTCCTTAATTATGCCAATTTGAAGAAATCAATTCTGCAACAGATCGGCCGGAGCCTGGAACAGCACTACCAGCATTTCTGCACACTAACACTGAGCGAGGGCGGCCACCCATTTGCTTTTGCACAACAGCTCCGTAACACCTGATGGTGGTGGTGGTTGCTGTCTGAGTGGTGGTGGCGTAGTGGGTTAAAGCACATAACTGTTAATCAGAAGGTCGCTGGTTCAATCCCCACAGCCACCACCATTGTGTCCCTGAGCAAGGCACTTAACTCCAGGTTGCTCGGGGGGATTGTCCCTGTAATAAGTGCACTGTAAGTCGCTTTGGCGTCTGCCAAATGCATAAATGTAAATGTATCCAACATCCAGCATTGCTGGAGGAGGCAATCCAGTTGGCTGAGGGGGGCTTTGAACCCTTTTTCTTTCTCTCCTTCTCCCTTCACCTGTTGACTGTCCCTAACCCTTTCCATTCTACCCCACAGGCTGGTGAATCTGCTGCCACGGGTGTTGGCATTAAGTCTGGGCCGTTCTGCTGAAGCTTCAGGGGTCCTGGGAATTTCCAGTGGACAATGGTCTAGGTCCCAGATATGCCACTGGTCGAACCCCGATTGAGCAGGAGCGTACCGTATACCTGTGAGTATGGAAGGGGATATAAGCAAGTCTTGGTGTATTCAGGTTGTAATCAAACCTCCATTCACCAAAGCTTGATTCAATCTGAGGCTTTGGATACAATCCAGCAGGTAAAGGTAAGGTGCGTGCACAAGGATATTCATGATTACCTGTTAGTGACCATCATCATTCAATTTAAACCATAGTGTCGAGCCTGCAGTTAGTCCCTGCCTCATTCATCTACTAATCTTGGGTACAAATTGGATGGTATTTACTGCTTTATTGAGGGAATTTTGTGTGGATGGGTCCTGTAACAAAGTGTCTCATTGCAGAGCCGGGGCCATCTACGTCAGTTCTGCGTCAGGATGACAAAAGGGAGGAGGAAGGTTTCGGCTTCCCCCAGCCCTTAGAGGACTGCAGGGAATTTCCCTCTGGAACAGATGTGAGACGAGAATCTTAGGCATGCCTTTGATCAAGTGAAAGGGATTGATGGTCAATGCCTCCAGCCAGTCATTGCACTAGCATATCTGTATTTTCAGCGATCAAGGATCGGTTGTATCGAGTGACACCGGACACTCAGTCAAAGGAAGATACAACCCAATTGTTAGTACCGCAGAGCTGTCGGGAAATGTTGTTCCAGATGGCTCATTATAATCCAATGGCAGATCACTTGGGGCAGGAAAAGACACTGAACCATCTAATAGCAAGTTTCTATTGAACGGGCATTAACAGGGGTGTTTGCAGATGGTGTGTGGCATGCCGTGAATGTCAGCTGGTGAATCCACTGGCCACACCAAGAGCGCCATTGTGCCCACTTCCCTTGATTGAGGTCCCTTTCAAACAAATTGGCATGGACCTCATCAGGCCATTAGAGTGGACAGCATGCAGGCATCGCTTGGTGTTGGTTCTGGAGGACTATGCAACACGATATCTGGAAGCAGTGGCTCTTCACAACATCTCAGCACATTGTTGCGGAGGCACTCATCAGAATAATCTCCTGAGTGGGAATTCCGAAAGAAATCCTCACTGATCAAGGCACAAACTGTATTAATAATTGAGGATTAAATTGATTCGGACCAGAGTTTTTCACCCCCAAATGGATGTCTTCGTCAAGCGATTTAATCAGACACAAAAAAATATGATTCGCAAGAGGCTCAAGCCACGGTTATTTGCCGTTTCAGAGGTCCCGCATACCTCCACGGGGTTCTCCACTTGACCGCACGCCGTGCTCCATTTCCTGCAGGAAAATTGGGAGGAGGGACCTTCAAACAGCAAAAACTAAATGCAATAAGTTCTTGACCTGAGAGAAAAACTCCACATGCTTTGGCAATTAACACAGGAGACTTTGCTCCAGGCTCAAGAACGTCAAAGCCGGCTGTATAATAGAGGTACTTGGCTACGGGAATTTGCACTTGGAGATAACGTTCTTGTTTTACTCTTCAAGTGGTATGGGCCTTTTGAAGTCACATGGCAAGTCGGGGAAATCGATTATGAGGTTAAATGAAGGGATAGAGGTGGAGCATGTTAAATTTACCACCTCAATCTCCTAAAACCATGGAGAGAGGCGGTTGCTGTAACTTTGGCGATGGTGGTCCCAGAGAGGGAGGAGCTTGGACTGGAGGTGAACTTAAAAGCCACCGATTGAGTCACCCCTGTCAACTGCAGAGACAACATCTCACCATCACATGTCATGGAGGTTGCCAAGTTGGAAGGAAAATTATCCGACATGTTCTCGCCTCTTCTCGGTAGTACAAATCACATAGAGCTTCATATCGAAACGATCCATGGTGTAGTGGTACGCAGTTGCTCCTACCGATTACCTAAACACAAAAAAGTGGTTTTGAAAGACTTAAATGCCATGCCGGAAAGGGGGGTATACCAGTGGACAAAGCAGTGTCAGCAGGCGTTCACATAAGTGAAAGCTGCACTTTCTGGTGGGACATTATTGCACTTCACTGACTTCTCTCTCACTTTTATCTTAAAGGCAGACAGGAAACTGGGGGCGGTTCTGTCCCAGATGGTGGATGGGGAGGAAAACACCATGCTATACATTAGTTGCAAGCTCTTGATGAAAAAGATTAAGTACAGCACAATCGAGAAAAAGAGTTTGGCCATCAAGTGAGCGGTCCTCACACTCCTGTACTATCTGTTGGGACATGCTTTCACCATCTATTCAGAACTCACCCCACTCCAGTGGTTCCATAGCATGAAGAATATCAATGTGCGGATCAACTGTTGGTATCTAGGTCTCCAGCCATTTAAGTTCGAGGTGGTCCACAGGCGGAGATGGCTGTTGCGGATTTCCTCTTCAAAATTGTGTATGGGGGAGGGGGGTGATATGTGGTGATGGGGGTGTGGTAACGTTGACACCTGTGGAAAATCACCTGCATTTTGGTGTGCTGAAAAGAATTGTAAAAATAGAGTTACGAGAACTCTTCACCTGGCCCCCGCGTCCTCCTTGAGAGAGTACTTGAACCTTGTAAACACCGATGTTACAGACATGACGTTTGTGAGGCTACAATTGCATGATGAGGGAAAGCCTTCCAAAACGATTTAAAAACCCTTAAACTTGGACCTCTTTAACATGAGTATGGTATCCATCAAGGCTGCATGATGGATTGAAATAATACTGAAATCACATTTGTCCTTCAAAAGGAAATGTTTTAAAATATAGTCTGCATTGAGTGATTCAGCCAGTTCTGCATGAGCGAGCCAAAAAGGTTGAGAATCACTGGTTTTAAGGATATAAAATGTACCTCTAAAAAATCCAGCAAACCTCATTAATGTTGTTTCTTTCATTGCTGAAAACAAAATTTTTCCACGGTATAGTTGCTATTTCAGTGGAATTGCCAAAAAAAGAAATATGTACCTTTTTAAAAGTTAACAGGGAACTTTTAAGTGACTTTTGAGATCTTAAACCGCTTTTGATTCTGACATAACAGTCGATAGTCTTAAACTATATAAAACAGCAATAAAGAAAAATACCTGAAGGAATAAAATCATCATCATCATCTTCATCACTCTGTTCGTTCTCTGTTGATGTCTCATCTTCATCACTCTGTTCTTCCTCTGTTGTGTTTTCTTCTTTTATCTCCTCCAGCTTCACTTCAATCTGCACTGGTGTCTGCAGCATCTGCTGTTCATCTTCATCACTCTGTTCTTTCTCTATTGAGGTCTCATCATCATCTTCATCTCTCTGATGTTCCTCTGCTTTGTTTTCTTCTTTTATCTCCACCTCCTTCACTTCAGTCTTCACTGGTGTCTGCAGCATCTGCTGTTCTCCAGCGTTACAGACAGAAGTCAGAGACTCTGTGGAGGTTTGATCACCCTGATTACTGTCACACACACTCTCCTGAGCATCAGTAGAACAGAGTAAAGTGAGCTGTGAGTCCTGTGTGTCTCTGGATCTCTGTTCAGAGAGTTTGTCCAGCAGCTGCTGTGGTGTGGACTGATCTCTGCAGCTCCACACTGAATCCTGACATTCTGTGGAGGTCCCATCAGTCACACACACTGAAGATTGACAGGAAACCTTTTCCAGCTCCTGACAAACACAACACAATCACATCTGTACCGTTCATCATCACAGACTCACAGTCATATCACATCATTTGACACTTACAATCTCAACTTTAACTCGCTCAAAACAGGTAATGGATTAAATAAATGTTTAACCTGTAACCTGTCATCTCTCTCCTTCAGCTTTGCGTTCAGTGATGTCACCTCTTTCTCCAGTGATGTCACCTCTTTCTTCAGCTGAGAGATTTCTGTGATGAAATCATCAATATCCAGCATGGACAGATCAGTTCCTACTGATTTACAGCAGATCACATCCACCTGCTGTCTCATGATGAACATCTGAACACAAACACATCCTCATTATAATGGACTGACATTCATCAAACTCAAAAACATTATTATAATTACACACACAAGAACAGATCTGTTAAACAATAGCTTTGTGTTTTGGTGTATATAATTGTGTGCTTTGTGTTTGGTTTGATTTGATTTTCCTGACAGAATATTATCGGATTTTAACCCATAACGAGCTTTATTCGACATATAATCGCCATCATTGAACTCTTTTAAAATCTGCATATTGATTTAACGAGGTCATTTATCAGAAATTAATCATAATATTCAGATATTTCTGCTTGTTTCTCCTGAAACTGAATATTTTAAAGCGTCCGTCACAAAACCGCCAAATAAGACGATAATAAGATTCGTTTGCGATCATTAAAACACAACATGGACAACAATAAACAAAAAACTAAACATTTATAAATCTCACCAATTACAAAAAACAACAACACACATTAAACACGAACCAACAGAGCGCTTAAACTGTGAGGTCCTCTTTCTTCTTCTCGTGTTTAATGGCGGTTTGCAAAACAATGTATGACGCTTTCGCGCCAGCTACTGGACTGGAGTGCGTGCGTGCGTGCGTGCGTGTGTGTGTGTGTGCGCGTGCGCGCGAGTGTGTCATACCTGTCAACATTTAGGCAGGCTAAATGCAAATTGCGCTGTTGTGATTTAATGTGCTGAGTAACGTATCGGTTACCTAACGTAACCTCGGTTCTCTCTAGATGAGGGAACGAGTATTGCGTAAGCTAGCTTACGCTACGGGAAAGATTCATCTTTTCTGAGATATTGAAGCCAAAAAATTATCCTTAATTTTTGTATCCATTGTCAACGCAGTGCGGCAGCTGCAGACCTTGAGCGGGCTAGCTAGCGAGCTCATAGGTTGCTCTGTGGCAACTGCTGCAGCCTATAGACGAGCTTGGGCGAACTCACATCCAATGAGAGGTGTCCGCGCTCACTGCATCAAAGCCCGCCAAAATGGGCGTGACTAGAGTGCATATAAGCGTGGTTCAGTAGGCTGGAACCCTGGTTTTCATTGACTGAAGCGAAAAGTCGCCAGTAGGCGCTGAACGACGCCGGCTACGCTAATACTCGTTCCCTCATCTAGAGAGAACCGAGGTTACGTTAGGTAACCGATACGGTCTCTTACGAGAGGTTCTCTCAGTATTATGTAAGCTAGCTTACGCTCACGAGAACCCATTGTCAACGCCGTCGCGTCAAGCATCCACTGTATGAGCCCCAGGGAATTAAGGGGGACCGGGGAGCCCTTATGAGTGGGGAAATAATATTTGGCAGGCAAGAATGCGGGTCATTGATTGTGTAATACATAAGCACATAGTGGGAAGGGAGCGACAGAGCGGCGGTGCGGTCTGTGTGGAATGTGTCCCATCAGTGCAGCTCACCAGGGAGCTGTAGCGTGTTAAACCGCTAGTAGTTTTGCCTGCAGAGCGGGCACTTCCATATTGTAAAATCTGACAAAGGTGGAGGGAAGTCCATCCGCTGCCACACATATGTCGTGAATGGAAATCCCACTGGACCATACCCACGAGGATGCCATGCCTCTAGTGGAGTGAGCCCTAATGCCCAGCGGGCATGGCAGGTCTTTGGCGCGTATGCAGCAGCAATAGCGTCCACTATCCATCTAGATAGTGTCTGTTTCGAGCGCGAGACCTTTGGTGCGCCCTCGAGCGAAGCGAAAAGCTGCTCGGGCGTCTGAAAGCAGCGGGCGCGCAGTATACAATCTCAGTGCTCTGACCGGGCAAAGGAGATTGGCGTCGCGTTCGCTATCGGGTGCTGGCAGCGCCGATAGGGAAATGACCTGTGCTCTGAAAGGAGTACCGATCACCTTGGGAACATAGCCGTGTCTAGGCTTTAAAATGACCTTGGAGTCACTTGGTCCAAACTCAAGACACGCTCAAGCTCGTTTTTACCCCATGACTGGCCGTGCAGGGGTTCAGCGAATGCCGCAACGGCCGCCACATACACTTTGAGCGTGGATGGGGATCTGCCCTTATCCAGCAGCTCTTGTAGAAATACGAGCAGCGACGACACCCCACATGTCCGCGGGTCCAGGTCTCTGTCGGTGCACCATTTTGAGAACACAGACCATTTTGGCGCATAGAGTCTTCTCGTGGAAGGGGCTCTAGCGTGTATGATGGTGTTTATTACTCCTTCTGGCAGAGCGGCGGGTAGTCGTTGATCACTACGCATGCAGCCCAGCGCTCTGGGTGGGGATGCCAGATTGTGCCGTAAGCTTGAGAGAGGAGATCTGCTCTCACTGGGATGGGCCCGCGGCTGTCAGTGACAGCTGCGTAAGCTCCGGGAACCATGTCTGATTCTCCCAGCGGGGCTATGAGGAGCACTGAGTGGCCGTTTCCCTGATCCTCTGCATTACCTGTGGCAATAGCGAGGCGGGAGGGAAGGCGTAAGCGGGCGTCTGGGCCAGTCCTGGGCCAGCGGCGTCCTCGCTTCGAGAAAAACATTGGGCAGTGAGAGTTCTCTTTGGGCGCTAAAGAGGTCTATCTCTGCTCTGCCGAATAGGTGCCATAATGTCTGGACTGTTTGGCGTGCAGGGACCATTCCCCTGGGGAATATTGTCTCTGGACAGTCTGTCGGGCCGTCATTCAGGTGGCCTGGCACGTCGCGTCGCCCTCAGCGGCGCAGGTGGCACTGGGACCAACTCAGTATGCGTTTTGTCAGATGGAAGAGGTTCCTGGATCTGACACCGCCCTGGCGGTTTAGGTAGGATACCACAGATCTGTTGTCGAGCGGACCAGGGCGTGATGACCCTGAATGACCGGGAGAAAGCGCCGCGGCGTGCTCGACCACTATCATTTCCAGACAATTTATGTGAAGGAGCTTTTCCTGAACTGACCATAGGCCAAAACCGGAGAGCCCTCGCGGACCGCGCCCCAACCCGTGTTGGGCGCGTCTGTCGAATGACTTTCGGCGAGATACAGCTCCCATTGTCACTCCCGCTGATACCATTCGGCCACTGTCCAGGGCTGCAGAGCTGATATACAGGTCTGAGTCACCTTGATGGGCTGGCGGACTGTGGCCCAAGCCCGGCGAGGCAGCGGTGTTTAGCCAATGCTGAAGCGAGCATGTGCAGTAAACCCAGCTGAAGTACTGCTGCGGCTGAGGCCATGTAACCTAGCACTCTCTGGAATTTCTTCAGAGCGTGAGGCTGTTCATCTGAAAAGATCGCGACTAGTCAGCTGAACACGGCGTCGTGCTGTGTAGATAAGCGAGCCGTCATTGCCACGGAGTCTAGTTCTATTCCCAGGAAGGAAATGGTCTGACTGGGCTGTAGTGAGCTCTTGGTCCAATTGACTGCAAGACCCAAACTGTTCAGATGGCTGAGGAGAACTGCTCTGTGAGACAGAAGCTCCATATGTGACTGAGCCATAATCAGCCAGTCGTCCAAATAGTTCAGAATTCGCAAACCCTGACTCCGCAGGGAGTGCGGCGCCGCATCCATGCGCCGTGAAAGTGCGAGGTGCTAAGGACAGGCCGAGCGGAGGGCGGTGTATTGATAAACCTGGCCGTCGAGGCGAATCTCAAGAATGGCCTGTGGCGGGATTTATCTGAATCTGAAAGTATGCATCTTTCAGATCGAGAGAAATAAACCAGTCCCCTGGCGCACATCTGCGAGGAGTTTCCTGATTGTAAGCATTTTGAGCGGTCTTTTTGCAAGCACCTTGTTCAAAACCCTGAGATCTAATATGGGTCTGAGGCCGCCATCTTTCTTGGGAACAAGACAATAACGGCTGTAAAGCCCGACTTCAGCTCAGAGAGGGTGGCACTTTTCTATGGCCCTTTTGCACAGAAGGCTTGCTATTTCTGAGCGAAGCATGCACGCTGCTTCCGTGTTCACAGTGGTTTCGAGCAGCCCTCTGAAGCGAGGCGGCGATCGAACTGTAGCAAATAGCCCTGTTGTATTGTGCTTAACACCCACTTGGATATCCCTGGAATAGCTTCCCACGCTTTGAAGCGTAGCAGCTAGAGGGTGAATGGCCAATTCGCTCTGATTGCCGCACACAGAGCTGAACAAAATGTGTGGCGCGTTTAGTGTGTTCATGCATGATTGCTGCGCAGACAGCATGAACAGGCTGTTTTGTGAGTGACTTCCGATTGGAATGAATGGGGAAAGAGTCACATCTGTTACGTGATGCGTAAGCATAGTCATGAGCACGGGACTTACACACAGAGGAATGGTTGCTGGCCGTGTAACAGAGCGGGCAGAGAATGGTAGCGTGCGCGCATTTGTGAGCGCCTTCATTGACTCTGGCGCTTCGGCGGTTAAGTAACAGCTTTATGTGGCGTGCTCTGGTGGGGACCACGAGACATGCAGTGCTTGTGTGCAGAAGTGAACACTGGATTGTGGGCACATTTTCTACACATAGGGCTGGTGCGTGTGACAGAGCGGGCAGAGAATGGTAGCGCTTGCGCATTTGTGAGCGCCTTCATTGACTCTGGCCTTCGGCGGTTAAGTAACAGCTTTATGAGGCGTGCTCTGATAGGGAACGCGGGATGTGTTATGCTTGTGTGTAAGGCGAACACTGGGTTGTGGGCACTTTTTCTACACATAAGACATGTTTGCTCTTTACAAGATTTATTTGAGTCGCCGTGAAAGCGGCGTTTGAGTCTGAGCAAGCGGGCAGTGTCACCGGCTTGTTGGCTGCTAAATTCACCACTGTAGTAGCCTGAGAGAAGGGGACTGACAGGGGCAAAGCTTTGGCGGTGGTCCGGCCGGCGGGACTGAGCCGTCGTTTGTTCAACAAAGTTAGGAAGACTTCGGTTGCTCTGGTTTCAGCGTTACCTTAAATCGAGGCCAGCGGGGCAGCGGTCTGCGGCGGCTGTCTGGCCTTGATCGAGGCGGCCACCCTGTCGGCGCTGAGAAGTCTGAGTTTGTTGAACTGGAGCTGTGAAGAGGCTGCGTGCAGGAGGCTGATCACGTGGCGGCCTGCAGAGGAGCTAAGCGGCAGCGGCAGGAAGAGGTTCATGGCTTGGGTGGCTTTCTGGACTTCTGAGAAGCGGTCAACAATGCCACTCACCGCGGAGCCGAAGAGACCCGGTCGGAGAGGCGGTGCGTTGAGGAACGTGGGCGCTCTGCTTCTCCCATGTCGGCTAGTGTTAGCCATAAGTGTCTCTCGGTCACAGTCAGCGAGGCCATGCACTTCCCTAGAGCTTGGGCTGCAGCTTTGGTAGCCTGAAGGCGAGGTCTGTCGGCTTCAGTAGATCAGTAACAGCCTCTGGGTGCCTGCCTTTCTCATCCCACTCCGAAGAAGGTCTGCTTGTAGGATCTGTAAAGCGGCCATTGAGTGCAGAGCAGATGCGGCTTGGCGGCGGCGGAATAAGCGCGGCCAACATAGGCGAAGTCAGCTCTGCAGGCCTTAGGCGGGAGCACAGGCTTGGAGCGCCATCTCGCGGAGGCGGACAAAGGTGTGCTGCTACCGAGTCCTCGACCGGGGGATGGAGGAGTAGCCTCTCTCAGTGGCGCCGTCCACCGGCCGAGAGAGGTGGAGGCGTGGGAGCGGGTCCTGGCTGAAAAGGGCGTTCCACGACTTTGCAAGCTCCGTATGTAATTCTGGCAGGAAGGGAGCCGGCGTGGTGTAAGCGGCGATGGCTTTGAAGAAAGCAGCCGTCGAGTCTGTTGGGTGCCTGCTCAGGGGCGGTGACCACTCGAGCCCGAGGCGGTCGGCGGCCTGTGTGAGGCGTGTTAACTCCCCTTCGACTCCGGCGCGGTCCTGCTGGATTCCTGGGCGAGGAGGATGCTTGGGAGCCTGACCACTCCTCGCTGTCGAAGCCATGTTGGAACAGCGGCCCTTATCGTCCGCCTCGTCATCCGAGATGGCAGCAGTCGCGGCGCTTCGGTGGCAACTGCGGCGTCCGAGGCGGGGAGGGTGAGCGATGCTTTCGGGGAGAGGCTCCGGCGAGGCAGTCGCTTCAACCACAGTTTCCGGCAGCCTTTGTGGCGGCGCTTCTTCCTGCTGTGGCTGAAGGTAAAGCGGCGGTTCTGCGTCGGGTCGAGCCCGCAGGGTCGACATCGGTAGCTCCTCGCAGAAATCGCATCCGCCCTCAATGAGGCGAGCTCTGCGTGCCCCAGTCCCAGGCAGAGGCGCCAGATGATGTGGCGGTCTCCTGTGCTGAGAAGGGTGCGACATGAGGCGCAAGTGGGCGAGGCATCTTGAAAAGACGCTCGTACTCTTTTGTGAATAGTTAAGTGAGAACTAGCTTGCTGAATAAAAGGATACGTCGTCGGATGGCGTAGCTTCGCAGGATGGCTGAAGGTGGCTGAGGCGGCCGGCTTCTTCTAGCGCTATCCACGCTTGCTTGATGCCCCTCGAGCGGCGGCGGCTTCCAGGTCAGCGATCGCGAAGAGCTTCGCTGAAGAGATGAAAATCAGGGTTCCAGCCTACGAACTACGCTTATATGCACTCTAGTCACGCCCATTTTGGCGGGCTTTGATGCAATGGCGCGGGCGCCTCTCATTGGATCGCGAGTTAAGCCCAAGCTCGTCTATAGGCTGCAGCAGTTGCCACAGAGCAACCTATGAGCTCGCTAGCTAGCCCGCTCAAGGTCTGCAGCTGCCGCACTGCGTTGACAATGGATACAAAAATTAAGGATAATTTTTTGGCTTCAATATCTCAGAAAAGATGAATCTTTCCCGTAGCGTAAGCTAGCTTACGCAATACGAGAGAACCTCTCGTAAGAGAACGTCATTTTTCCCACCGTGTCCGATATTAAAATCAGTGCGACACACTTTGCAAAAGGCGGGCATTGTCGAAATGGCTTCGAGATATGAACTTTAATTCTTCCTTCCAGCTGTTGTTAAATGTACATCTATATTTAGTTTTTTTTTCGCCAGAGCACCACCTGAGTCTTCTCCTCATCTACCAGTGACGCTTGATTCAACTTCCCGCGTCTACCACCTGCGCAGATATCAACAGCGCAACTGGGTTTGCCAGTTTGAGGTGGGTTGAAATTTGTATGTCTCGATTGTGTGCGTACGATGCGTTTATAAATCCAGGTAACAGTTTTAGGTTCTGAAAACGTTTTCCAAACGTTGTTTAAAAACGTTACTAAAACGTTAAAATGTCCAGTTTTCTTGTCGTGATTATAACGTTTTTTAAAAGTTAAAAAAACGTTTCTTACAACGTTCTCCTAACTTTAATTTCACCCAAAATACAAAGTTCTCTGAACGTTTATTTTTAATATTCTGTGCACATTAAAATGTCGTTTTTTTGTGATTTTAATATTATTTAAATGTAACAAATAAAATAAAAGTTTTAAAAACATTTTTCAAACTTTATTTTCCCTCACAATATAACACTGTTTAAATGTTTATTTAAACATTATATTAACATTACAATTTTCTTGTTGTGCTTAGAATGTCATTGAAAGGGTAGAGTAATGTTTATTTTACATTTTGCTAACTTTATTTTCCCTGACAATATATTTCTTGGAATGTTTATTTGTAATATTCCAATTACATGAACATGTCCAGTCTTCCTACCATGAATAGATCATTTACAGCATGCATAGAACAGGATAGCATTCCTGCTAAAAAAAAACTGTATTCTTTCTCATAATAAAGAAATCATGTAAAATTATGTTATATGAAACATTTAAAACTTTTCACAACAGATCTGAAATGTTCAAATCATTTTCAAAAAAACTGGTTTAATTGTAATTCAAAAAAACAAGGACAACAAATATAAATTTTTATACATTACATTTTCATGCAAAATTATGAAGCCTCAAATTAAATGTATGTATGTGTATTTTATAAAATTAACAGTATATAAGTGTGTGTACACATTACACACACCACTGGTGTCCACTGTCCTGATTCTCCTCCTGTGAAGTGAACAGATTGCCTCAAGTTATTATTTTTAATTGTTGTTATATTATGAGCATATCCTAAGACATTCACTTTCGCAACTTCATGCAACTGAACTTATTTTATACTTACTGAACTTATTTTATTCATACTAGTCATCGACAGACCTAGATGACTAGGCAAGGAAAGGCAAGGCAAGTTTATTTATTTATATACATTTATATACATTTCATACACAATGGTAATTCAAAGTGCTTTACATAGAAGAGATTAAAATAAGAATAAAAAAATAAGAATAATTGAAACAGTTTAGAATAAAATAAAATACAGTACAAACAGTCGGACACACAGTGGCACAGTGCTCAATCAGTAAATGCACAGCTAAACAGATGTGTTTTGAGTCTGGATTTGAATGTGACTACTGTAGGAGCACATCTGATCTCTTCTGGAAGCTGGTTCCAGCTGCGGCTGGCATAATAGCTAAAAGCAGACTCTCCTTGCTTAGAGTGAACCCTTGGTATTTCTAGCTGATGTGATCCTAATGATCTGAGTGATCTGTTGGGTTTATATTCAGTGAGCATATCTGCAATAAATTGAGGTCCTAGCCCATTGAGTGATTTATATACCAGTAATAATACTTTAAAATCAATCCTAAATGTAACTGGGAGCCAGTGTAAAGACCTGAGGACTGGTGTGATATGTTCATATTTTCTGGTTCTGCTCAGAATCCTGGCAGCAGCGTTCTGTATGAGCTGCAACTGTCTTATGGTCTTTTGGGAAGGCCAGTGAGGAGTCCATTACAATAATCCACCCTGCTGGTGATGAAAGCATGCACAAGTTTCTTTAGGTCTTGACTGGAAACAAAGCATCTAATTCTTGCAATATTTTTCAGATGATAGTATGCTGATTTAGTTATTGCTTTGACATGACTACTGAAACTGAGGTCTGACTCTAGAGACACACCAAGATTCCTGACTTGATTTTTAGTTGTTTGACCCCTAGCGTCAAGGTATGCATTCACCTTGAGAACTTCATCTTTGTTTCCAAACACAATAACTTCAGTTTTGACTAGTATAAATAAATATCACTGACTGCTCGGGGAAGGTTATTGAGTGGCTGGAAACAGTTAAGATCACATATGTGCATTAAGCCTTGCCAATATGCCAGTAAGTCACTGACCACCATGTGGTACACATCCATGTTGTAATTAAAACTTACCCTTGTTCTGCGATGTGGAGCATACTTTAAGGTCCCTGCGATGCACTCAACAAACACTTAATAGACACCTTTGGATGCATCTTGCGGCATGCCTCATAAATAATTTGCTTGCATCAAAATAAACAATTTTAAACACTTTTCACACCTGAGAATTTTAACCAAGGGTCAGTACAATAACACCCTTTCTACACTGTGCCAGGCAGATGGCACATGAGCTTGAGTCTGTCTACACTGGCACAATGAAACATTTTTACATATTCTTCTCTCCCTGTTCTTGCCTGTACTTTTCTCAATCACTTTGGATCCTCATATTGTTATCACTTCTTATGTTATTGCTGATAAATGGCTTGTTGTATTCCTGATTTGTAAGTCGATTTGGATAAAAACTTCTGTTAAATTTGACAGACATTCCCTTTCAAGCCGGTCACTTCGATGCTGAATCAGTAGCTAATGCTAAAGGAACCATATACCACAGTGCCATGCTACTGATTCACATGCACAAGGCATTGCCTAATAGCCAATAGGATAGTTGAAAGGCCTCGACATGTTCCCCCTTTGTATCGAAAAATAGGATTGAAATAGAGAATTCAATAACCGCATATGGTTTGAAAATATAACAATGACACTTCATGCAGGATAGTAAAACATTTTACAGAAATACTTGCCCATGCTGTGACAGGGAATGAGTTCAGAGTGGTTAATGACTGACAGAATAATGTAATGCTTTTACTAACAGGGTAGCAGACATTATAAACATGACTCTTCATATCAGAAGAGTCAAAGAAACAGCTAATATACAATGACACCAGCCCCAAGGGCAGTCACCATGGAGAAATTAACTCTCCTTCACAGTGAGGAATTGGGTAGAAGCTAGAGAAGAAATGTCAAAGTTATAAAACCTGGCAATGGTACTAGGGGAAGCCCAGTCTGTAGCCAGACAGATATCCTCCAAGAACACACCTTTTGCCCTAGATGTGGGCAAAAGCCCAGATGTGCTATCAGCACATTTAATTGAGACTTCATGAGTGTACGAATCAAGTGTCTCAAGTCCAACATAGGCCGTAGCCCATAGTCCTTCCTTGTGTAAGCATAAAATAATGGCTGTAGGAAATGTTCTGCACACTGGTACGCTACCTATTGCATCTTTGGCGAGGAGATTGTACTGGCACTGTGACAGTGGAGGAGAGGATGCCATTAAAGCGAGGCGGACACCTTGTGATGTGAAGAACACAGTCCTGAGTAGTTTCTTGACTTGCACAACTGCAATTGGGTTTGAATACTTTGTTGAAACATGACAATCATTGCACAAAGCCAACAACAACACAACCAGTGAACACACTGCGACCGTTACTTGTTCCTTGCTTGTCAATGGCGGGAAAGTGAGAGGGCCACTTTACCGGGCCTACTGCATACATCTTATGTTGTGTTGTGACATGGCAGTCTTGTGGCATGTCATTATCAACAGCAAGACAGGCAATGATGTGACCAGCATCACGGCACAAACTCATTCCCGGGTCGCCACGAGAAGGCTGCTAGGCTACATGAAAGCACCTTAAATATCTTTGTGTGCTGCGACATGGCAGTCCTGGTATGCAGTCAACGGCATTAAAAACAGGACGAAACTGTCCGGTGTTACAGAGGAGATGTCACATGGTGGCAGGAACGGCAATCCGTAGCACTGCATAAGATGCAAATAACAGCACCGGCAGCTGGCAATCATAATCCTAGTTAGTTTTTGCAGTTTTTTATGTGCTTATTCTCCATATTAATGACTGCCCCATCTAAAATACAGAGTCTGGGGCAAAATAAAATTTGAGAGCGCCATACCTCATAGGCATAGATCTAGTGGGGTCGGAGATGAATAATAAAATATAATCTGCGTAGAGCAATAGTTTATGCGCCATACCTCCCGCCACTACTCCTGGAAAATCATCTTTGTTTCTTATCGCGGCTGCTAATGGTTCCAGGGCAAGACGGAACAATAATGGAGAAAGAGGGCAACCATGCCTGGTGCCCCTATCCAGAGTAAAATAATCTAAAATTAATACATTTGTACCGCTGCTACCGGTTGTCTATAAAGTAACTTAATCCATCCAATAAAAGTATTCCCATACCCGTATATTTCCAAAATCTTAAAAAGATTTCTGCCATATCAAACGCCTTTTCAGCATCAAGTGAGATGGCAGCGGCCGGAGTCTGATCATTCACCACTAACCACATGATATTGATGAAACCCCTAATATTATCAGAAGAGCTGCAGCCCCAAATAAAACCTACCTGATCTATATGTATAAGAGATGTCATAACTTTACTTAATCAGTTAGCCAGAAATTTGTACAATATTTTTACGTCTAGCTGGATCAAGGAAATTGGACGGTAACTCTTATTCTCGCTTGGATCTTTGTCCTTTTTAAGAATCAGACTGAAACGGCTTGTGTCATGGTTGGTGGAAGCTTTCAGTTCTTTAATGATTCCATATAAACTTCTAGCAAAAGTGGAGCCAGTTCTGTAGCATAAGATCTAAAATATTCAGTGGAAAAGCTGTCTGGCCACGGAGTCTTGCCTGTAGGCAAGGCCTTAATTACCTCGCCAAGCTCCTCCAAGATTATCTCAGAATCAAGATAATTGTTTTGCTGAGTCGTCAGTTTAGGAAGTTCTAATAGTTCCACAAAGTTTCTAATATCCTCATCAGTAGATGAAGACATGGAACTATAGAGATCAAGATGGAATTCTTTAAAAGCAATATTAATATCAATGGCTAATATTGGAGGTAAATATTTTACCACCGGCTGATTTCACTGAGGGAATGGTAGAAAAAGACTCACTCTGCTTTATATATCTAGCCATAAGTTTTCCTGCTTTGTCCCTCTACTCAAAGTATGACTGTCTTGCCCTGAATAGCCAAAACTCCACCTTCTGTGACAAAGAAGTATTCCATCTATATTTCAATTGGGTCAATTGAAAAAATGTATAGTCCCTACCAGATGAGTTCAAAAGTCTTCAAATATCAGTAAGACCAAGATTTTTACACATCCTGTGAAGCATCAATGTTGCTCTAGAAGGCTTACACACTTTTGCTTCACTATGATCAAGGACTGAGTCCATCAATAGATTAAAGTCTCCTCCCAATATTATATCATGAGGGGTGCCAGCAGCTTGCAACATCCCTTCAAGATCTATAAAAAAGCCCTGATCATCAGTGTTAGGTGTGTAACTATTAGCCAAAATCAGTTTGCCCATGAATTTCTGCTAAAACAATAATGACTCTTCCTAATCTTGAATCTGTTTGAGACATTTAAATTGTAGATGCTTTTCAGTGTAGAATTTGACATATTAGAAAAAATAGATTGTGCCAAAAATAAAATTATAAAGACCACATTCCATCATTAGTGAAACAATCAAACCCAAATTTCTCCTGAACCAAAAAAACAAAAATAAAGCGCACGACAGTGCCAACCGGCGTCCATCCCTCTAAACTCAAACAGTCCATGTACGACTACGAGAGCCCCCGTGACAACTTTGCCATCGGATTGCTTAAATCTGGTGTTTCTATACAAATTTTGTGAGACAGAATTACACAACAGAAGATAATCTAGCAAACAAACTCCAACCAATAGGAGGCATAAGCACAAAGAACATGCAGATTCATCCACAACACTGTCCCGAAGGTGTTATTCCATGAAACAATCTCCAGCCACTAGGTGGAACCAGCACAAAAAAGGTGCCCAGTTTCCTCGGATGGTCAATTGAATGTTCAGTGAGTCAGGCTCACCTTGCTGCATTGTGAGTACCACAAAATTACTTAGTCATTTAACTTTATTAAGGATATGTCTTGCCGCCATTTTGTAGCCATCCTTAGTATTTTTATTCTCAATTTGGCCGGGAACATCAGTGCAAGAGTGACCTTCAGTTGATGCAAGAGTTTCTTGCATTCCTTGAATCAATCACATTGCTCTCATTGAATTTGCAAAGTCTGAGAACAAGAAAATTCTGTGGTTCTTCCAAGAAAGCCTTCCTTTACTCCTCGTATAACACAAGATCTTTATCGGATGATCTCAGAAATGTGGCCAGAATTGTTTAGGGCCTGTCTCCCTAAGCGGATCGCCGAGCCGGAACTTTGTGAGCTCGCTCGATTTCCAACTTATGGCCTGTTATGTCGAGCAGACTTGGGAGAGCCCATCCAGGAATTCCACCATATTCTGACCCTCCATTCCAACAATTTGGACGTTATTCTGCCGGTTCCCAAATCTTCCAGCTTCACCCAGACATGCTCCAAATCCACCCTGGTCGCTAGGAAATTAGCAATTCCCTCTCCGATGACTCCAGATAATCTGTTTCTCGACAACCCCCACACTTGTAACCATCTCAGTGAATTTTGTCTCCATGGCAGTGATCAATCAACGTATTCTAGCAAGCTCCTCCGAGTCAGCAACGAACTTCGTCAGTATTGCCAACACGTTCATCAATTCTCGCCGAATTTCCTTCACCTCGCCGCCCATATCGGCTCCTGGGCTTACCGCCTACTGCTCAGGGGGTTCAGCTTGAGCACATAAGTGTCTTTTAATGTCTCCAGAACCCAAGGATTTTAAATTCTTTGTAATATTGTCTTCTTGGAACATATAAGAATCAGGGTGTATCAAATCTCACCAGTTTATGACACGAACGGATTTGTGCATCTGCCAAATGCACAAAAAGTATTAAAACTAAAAAAAGTGTGCAGAGCTCACCGTTCACACATCCGAACCTTTCTTGGTGCCACACTACTCTCTAATCTAACATTTGAAGGTGCTGCCATCTTGTGGTGGTGAAGAGTCATCACAATAGCTGGCAAGTTGCATAAGACACCATGTTTGATTCCTGGTTTACAGAGTGTGGGCATAACCACTTCCGGTTTCACCTGGCGTCGGTATGGAGAATAGTACGTAGATTTAAAATGTATTGTAGCTTCGCAATGAAGACACATGAGGTCGATCTCACAAACAGTGTGTTTATTTAAGGCTGTTGTTGGCCACAGCCATGCCGTACACTCTGTAATTGTTTAGAGAAGCACACTTAAAAACAGCGGTGAACCCCTTCTTCACAGTCTCCCCCGTGCACACATACATACACTAAACATTCAGTAACAGCTATCAATGCAAGACATTACAACCCAGTAAAATACAGAACACAAATTTCTCTTATCAGTTAGAATAAGACCATAAACAACATGGCAACATGTTACAGTATGTATGCAGTTACATCGATGACTATGAAGGTAAGAACGATAATAAACTTCAGTAGCTCATCTAAGTTTCTGTGAACAAGAATTAATAATGCTAGGCTTGGATACAGATTCAGTAAGATACACAATTTGAAGTTGAATATACAACTGTAGAGTAAATAAGGTCATATTAATGCTCTGTTGGACAACAACCAACACACTTATAAAGTTAAAATCAAAACTTTTGTCTGATTACACATGCAACTTTTTGGTAACACTTCACAATAAGGTTCAATTCGTAAACATTGCTTAATGCATTTGGTTAATGTTTCATTGAAATATATTGTTTATTGTTAAATACCATTCGTTCATATGCCCCATGTAAATGTAGATAGAAATGAACATTAATCAAGGTTAATAAATGCTGTAAAAGTACTGTTAGTTGTTATTTCATGTTAGCTATTGCATGTTGACATACAGAACCTTATTGTAAAGTGTTACCTACAATTTTAACACTATTAACTTCATATCATTGGTCAGCTCGTCGCTGCTGGTTGAGGCACACGACAATGTAAAGTGAATGTTATCTATCGTCAATGATAAACCACCATCATTTCTTTCTTGTAAACACGCTCATGCTGGTCTCAACCAGGTCTCCTTTGGAAGTTTATTCTCAAAGCAACACTGCGATCACACCATGTGTTCTCACTCAGTTTCAATGAGCACTCATACAACCAGACATAAACATGCACAGTCGTGTGGTGAAAGCTCACAGGCGCCATCTTGTGAAACAACCAATTAGACAAGACTATCCAGTATGAATTTTCTCATGTGTTTTTAGGTTGTCTGACCGAGTGAAACTCTTTCCACAGTGTGAACACTTGTAAGGTTTCTCTCCAGTATGAATTATTTGGTGCTTTTTCAAGTTGCTGGCTGTAATAAAGATCTTCCCACATTCAAAGCACTTATGAGCCGCCACACCGGTATGGATGTTCTGGTGCTCTTTATAATAGGACACACGTGCAAAACTCTTTCCACAAAAAGAACAATTGTAAGGCTTCTCTTTTGAGTGAGTTTTCAGATGTTGTTTTAAGCCTGAAATTACTACAAATGTTTTACCACACTTGTCACATTCAAATGGTCTTTCTCCAGAGTGACGGTGGAGATGAATCTTGAGATCGTGTGCATATGCAAAACTTTTCCCACACTGATGGCACATGTACGGCTTCTCTCCAGTGTGAACTCTTTTGTGTACATTAAGGCATTCTTTACGTGCAAAACCCTTTCCACACTGATGGCATGTGAAGGGCTTCTCTCCAGTGTGAACTCTCATGTGTTTATTAAGGTGGCTTTTAAATGTGAAACTCTTTCCACACTGAGAGCAGGTGAAGGTATTTTTGGCTGCTCTTCTTTGAGGCTTTTTTGGTGAGAAATTATTTTCTGTCTTTGAGCAACTCAAAGACTTTTCTCCAATTATAAAATCATGTTCCTGATACTGATGTTTCTCCACTTCATCCAGTTCTTGATGTTCCTCTTGCTCTTCCATCAGCTCTATAAAATGAATAAATTAACAGAAATCATTTCAAAAGGGACAAACGTAAAATAAATCAAATTGAATGCAAATTTAATGACAGAATTGATGTGCATCAATTCTGTCTGATAACGGAATTTCATGATTATAATCATTTAGATTAAATGTGAGCTAGAGTCATAGAAAGAAAGTCATACATGTTGGGAATAACATGAGGGTGAGTACATAATGACAATTAAAATGTTTGGGTGAACTATTCGTATAATGTCATAATTATAAACTAACAATTATAAGATCCCTGATAAGATTATATGTCCCTGAAGATCTTTTATGATTTTTTATAATTCCAGCATTACAGACGTGACATTTGAGGTGAACCTATGAAGTTTAAATTCCCTTTTGAATACTAATTGCCAGTTTATAAATATATGTTGCCTGTATAATCCCAAACCCCAGCACATACAGTCCAGACATCAGAAAACATTTAGTCAAGACAAGTGTTAGAGTTCACCGTTTGGATAATGAAAATTAGACAAAAGAACGTTTTGTTTTTGGAGAGCACACACTTAAAAACTGTGAATTACAGTCCAGAGATAATACTAACCACAGAATGGATACGAGTTGACAATCCCAAGTACATGTATGTACAACTGGGTGATCTTTTTTGTTTTTTATACCATTTTTAAATTTGGAAAGGCACACACCAGTCTGTATAAGCTCCCACAGCTGAAAATGCATATCAGAGCTAAAACCAATCCATCAGGAACTGCCTGCAGAGCTCAGACAGGACTGTGTCGAGGCACAGATCTGGGGAAGGCAAACAAACATTTCAGCAGCATTGAAGGTTCCCAAGAGCACAGTGGCCTCCATAATTCTTAAATGGATGAAGTTTGGAACAACCAGGACTCTTTCAGAGAAGGGCCTTGGTAAGAGAGGTGACCAAGTACCCAATGGTCACTCTGGTTGAGCTCCTGAGATCATGTGTGTAGGTGGGAGAAATTTGCAGAAGGACAACCATCACTGCAACACTCCACCAATCTGGGCTTTATGGCAGAGTTGCCAGATGGAAGCCTCTCCTCAATGCAAGACACATGAAAGCCTGCTTGGAATTTGGAAAAAAAAGCACCTGAAGTCCTCTCAGACTGTGAGAAACAAGATTCTCTGGTCTGATGAATAAATATTGGACTGTTTGGCCTCAATTCCAAACGTCATGTCTTGAGGAAACCAGGCACTGCTCATCACCTGTGCAATACCATCCCAACGAAGAAGCATGGTGGTGGTAGCATCATGATGTGGGGATGTTTTTAGTGGCAGGGCGGACTAGTCAAGCTGAACGCAGAAAAATACAAAAATATCCTTAAAGAAAACCTTGTCCAGAGCACTCAGGACCTCAGACTGGGCAGGAGGTTCAAATTCCAACAGGACAATGACCCTAAGACAACACAAGGGTGGTTTAGGGACAACTCTGTGAAAGCCCTTCAGTGGCTCAGCCTGAGCCCGGAATTGAACCCAATCAAACATCTCTGGAGAGACCTGAAAATGGCTGTCCACCGATGGTCCCCATCTAACCTGACAGTGCTTGAGAGGATTCTGCAGTGAAAAATGACAGAAAATACCAAAATCCAGGTGTGCAAAGCTTGTCGAATCATACCCAAAAAGACTTGAGGCTGTAATCACTGCCAAAGTTGCTTCAACTAAGTACTAGTAAGTTAAGGGTCTGAATACTTGTGTCGATGTGATATTTCAGTTTTTTCTTTTTAATACATTTGCAAAGTTATCATGTTTTTGTTTTGTCATTACAGGGTATGGAGTGTAAATTGATTTGAAAAACAAAATATATATATAGCAAAAGGCTACAACATAACAAAATTTCATTTCTAGCTAGACTTGGTTGGTTTATATTGACTAGATTGGCTTTTGACTACTTCCTGTGTGGTGCACATTATTTTTGTGCATTTTTCTTGCACACCTATGTTTTCTATAATGAATAAAACTTTGATTTCTCTAACCAGGCTGCCATGCATTCTAATAAAAATTATGTTGAAGTTACGTTTTAGATGAGTATATTTAAAAGTTTTTTTTTTTCTTTTCATATTTTGCCATATCACCCAGCCCTAAATGCAGTGTTTTATTTGTATAAATTGTCATTATTACATAAATGGGGGAAAATGACTGTGGTGATGGGTCATGGCTGAGCAACGTCTGTGAAGAGAGAGGCCGAGAGAGTGACTGTGGTAAGGCTGACATCTGTGGGAAATCGCCTCTAACAGCTGTTTTGTGTTTGCAGTGAGAGCGGAGAAGTATTTAAAGGGTAATCCAAATGCCGGAGGGGGAGAGAGAGCTGAGCCTGAACTTGTCTGTGTGCGTTATGGTGTGCTGAAAAGCATTGTAATATAAAGAGTTATGAAAATTGTTCACCTGGCCCTTCCTCGTTAAGAGAATCCTAGAACCTTGACACACTCATGCTGAATCCCGTGACAGGAGAAACAATACGCTGCCATGATATCCTCGCCACTGGAAGAAGTCTTCAAGTCCCTCGCCAGCATCCACCAGGCACAACACCAGGCACTCATGGAGCTGCAGGAGAAGCGATTTTATATTCACCTCCAGGCCCAAGCGGAGGACAAGTGGGTGTTGCAGAGCTTGCTGCCCCAGGAGGGTGCTTCAGCCATGTCCTCAGCAACAGCAGGACTCCATGTGACGCTTGCTAAGATGGCACCACTGGATGACCCGGAGGCCTTCCTGGAGCTCTTCGAGAACACAGCCAGAGCCTTGAAGTGGCCACGCTCACAGTGTGTGTGGTCCATCTGCAGCCGCTGCTGTCTGGAGAAGCCCAACTTGCGGTACAATAACTCCCGGTTGCCAGTTTGAAGATGCCGATTTGAAGAAAGCATTCTACAATGGATCGGCCGCAGCCTGGAACAGCACCTCCAGCGTTTACACACACTGATGCTGTGCAAGGATGACTGCCCATTTGCTTTAGCACAACAGCTCCACGATACCTGCGTGGGGGTTGCTGGCAGAGGAGGAGGAGGTTGACATCATCAACATCATGGTGCTTGAGCAGTTAGTCCCCCTCACTTTCTCTCTTCCCTCCCCCATCCTCATCCTGTTCCCCAGAAATTTCCAAGTCCTGTGGGCCATTCATCCCGTTGGCTGTCCCTAACCCTCTCCGTTCTCCCCCACAGGCTGGTGAATCCACTGTCACAGGTGTGGCCGTGAAGTCTGGGCTGGTCTGCTGGGGTCCTGGTATTTCCAGAACCGATGCCCCACAATAGAGGTGGAGACATTGATCCGGGTCTCTGATGCACCACAGGCCACCCCCGTTCAAGCAAGAGTGTACCAAATACCTGCAAGTATAAATGGGGGTACGTATCAAGCCTTGGTGATTCAGGTTGTAATCAAACTTTCATTCACCAAAGCTTGATTCAATATGAGGCTTTGGATACAAGCCGGAGGATGAAGGTAAGGTGTGTGCACGGAGATATTCACGATTACCCGTTAGTGACCATCATCCTTCAATTTCAGGGACAAATGCATAGTGTCGAGGCTGCAGTTAGTCCTAGCCTCACACATCCACTAATCTTGGGTATAAATTGGCTGGCATTTACTGCTTTAATGAGGGAAATTTGTGTGGATGGTCCTGTACCATAGTGCCTTGGTGTGGTTTGCAATTTACTGGGTGGGGAGTCGAACCCATCTACGTCAGCTCAGTGAAAGAATGATCTAAGGGAGGGGGAAGTTTCGTTCCCTTAGAGGACTCCCAGCAGGGTATTTCCTTCAGGAGCAGACGCGAGAAGAGACTCTTAGGGACACCTTTGATCAAGTGAAAGTGCTTGATGGTCAACGCCTCCAGCCAGACATTGCACTCGCATATCCGTATTTTTCAATTATGAAGGATCGGTTGTATCAAGTGACACAGGATGCTCACACAAAGGAAGATACAACCTCATTGTTAATACCAAAGAGTGTTGTGAAATGTTGTTCCAGACGGCTCATTATAATCCAATGGCAGATCACTTGGGGCAGGAAAAGACACTGAACCATCTAATGGCCCATTTCTATTGGCTGGGCATTCACAGGGATGTTCGCAGATGATGTGCGGCATGCTGCGAATGACAACTTGTGAATCCGCCGGCAACCCCAAGAGTGGCATTGTGCCTGCTTCTCTTGATTGAGGTCCCCTTTGAACGAGTTGACATGGACCAATTAATAAAGGAGTTGGCTTTATAATAGGGGTACTCGGTTATGGGAATTTGCACCGGGGGAAAAAGTTGTTGTATTACTCCCTGAATCAAGCTCTAAATTACTCGCCAAGTGGCAAGGGCCATTTGAGGTCACAAGACGAGTCGGAGAAATCGCTTATGACTCTCCCGTGACTTTGCGATGGTGGTCCCGGAGAGGGAGGAGCTTGGACCGGAGGTGAACTTAAAAGCCATCGATTGAGTCAACCCGGTCAATTGTGGAGACCACCACTCACAGTCACAAGTTGCATGGAGAATTCTCTAACGTGCTCTCGCCGCTTCCCGGTTATACGAAGTAAGTGACAGGCTGGATGGCTCCAAGGCGAGGTATTTAAAAGGCAATCCAGACTGCCGGAGGGGGAGAGCCGTGCCTGAACTTGAGTGTGTGTGTGCATTTTGGTGTGCTAATAAGCATTGTAAAAATAGAGTTACGAGATCTGTTTACCTGGCCCCCTCTTCCTCCTTGAGAGTACTAGAACCTTGTCACACCGACGTTACAGATGTGACATTTGTGAGGCTGCACTTACATGATGACGGAAAGCCATCCAAAATGGTTTAAAACCCTTTAAACTTAGACCACTTTAACATCAGTATGGATTCCATCTGGATGATGGATTGAAATAATATTGAAATCACATTTGTCCTTGCACGATTGCAACACCTCAAAAGGCTGTGTTTTAAAATATAGTCTGAATTGACGGCTTCAGTCAGTGCTGCATGAGCGAGCGGCACCCTCTAACAGTGTGTATGGCACATGTTGAACAGCGCAATAAAATAAGATGATGTTTATTATATAACTAATCAAAGTGCTAGGTTTGTCAAAATGATCCCTTC
The DNA here is from genome assembly GCF_025860055.1 of Xyrauchen texanus. Taxonomy (NCBI): domain Eukaryota; kingdom Metazoa; phylum Chordata; class Actinopteri; order Cypriniformes; family Catostomidae; genus Xyrauchen; species Xyrauchen texanus. Next base: position 2,831,678 of record NC_068306.1, read on the forward strand.
CTAAATGTTGGCTATTAATGCAATAAGACTGAAAGATCACAGATCAAAGCAATAAAAAGCAAGCTATCTGAATCATCATGGGGAAAAAAACACCATTCATCATATGATTTGATATGAAGAGTCTATACCGATCATGTCCGTTTTATCGGCACTATCATCTGTAATCAGCATTTCAAATGCTACTATGGCAAGTTGTGCAGTCCACCAATAACCTTAGAGTGGTGGCAGCAGTAGGAACGCCCACCGGCAACATAGATCGCAAAGTTGTGCGTCACCAAGATACAATACCGCCCGCAGTGTGAATGGGGCATTATAATGTGTGTTTAATTTAAAAAGAGACCATTTGTTCATATCAACTTACTTTACAAACGTTTATAAAATGTACCTCTAAAACATTACATACGTGATAAAGTACTGAAATACAGCAAACCCCAATAATGTTGTTTCTTCCATTGCTGAAAACACAATTTTTCCATGGTATAGTTGATATTTCAGTATTTTTCAGTAATTGCCAAAAATACAAATATGTACCTTTTTAAAAGTTAAAGGAGCACTTCTAATATGCCAATAAAAATAACAGGGAACTTTTAAGGGACTGTGGAGCGGAGGGGGGCAGGACCAGGCTAGAATGTCACACGCCCGGTCCCCAATCGCCTGATGGGGCGCGCAAGGGATAAAGGCGGCCAGTGACGACGGTTCGAGAGAGAGAGAGAGAGAGAATTACGGGCATGTCCGTCATGTGTGTGTTTATGTTTGTGCTTTTGGCTTAAGTTTCCATTCAATTATTATTTATATTGACAAGCCGGTTCTCGCCTCCTCCTTGCCCATCTTAACCCCCTTACATTGGTGCCAAAAACTGGGAAGGAGGAGGGATACCCGTCGCAGAGTCCTCGACACTGGCGTCCACCCAGGGGAGCGCCGCTGCCATCTGCCGGAGTAGCCCGACCGCCCGGATGCGGGGAATGGCCGCCGTTCGCGGGGCGAGTGGGGACTGGATTCCCCGACCTCCTGGAGCGATGGAGCCGCTGCCAGGGGCGGAGGAGTGCCCTGCCGTCCCCCAGAAACGCAGTGGGGTCGAGTGAAGACCGCCGTCCGCAAGGGGAGGAGTAACTCCCCGATCGCCTGGAGCAGTAGGGATGCGGCCGGGGCGGAGGAATGTCCCCAGGTGCCGCCAGAAAAGCGGAGGGGCATTCTATCCAATGGGGGTCGGAGGTTTGACTCCGGTTCACCCGGAGAGGAGCGGCTGTCGTCCGCAAGAGAGTGTGGAGGAGTGTTCGAGGACCACTCGACGGTTCATCAGAGAACCGGTGAGTGAGCTTTTTCTCTCTCTCCTCTCTATCGCACCGTGTTGGCCTTTTCTATCTCCTATTTTTTTTGTTGTTGTTTTTCCCCTCCTGTCTCCTCCCAGGTCGAGTAAGGCAGGGATGACCTGATGGGGCGCAAAGCACGCCCCTCCCCAGGGAAAGAGGGGGGGTGTAGGTCATGCCGGTGGCACCCCGGCCTGAGGTAACGCCGGAAGGAGTGTGGAACGGAGGGGGGCGGGAACGGGCTAGAATGTCGCACGCCCGGTCCCCAATCGGCCTGATGGGGCGCGCGAGGGATAAAGGCAGACGGTGACAACGGTTTGAGAGAGAGAGAATTACGGGCATGTCCGTCATGTGTGAGTTTATGTTTGTGCTTTTGATTTAATTTCCATTAAATTATTATTTATATTGACAAGCCGGTTCTCGCCTCCTCCTTGCCCATTGTAACCCCCTTACAGTGACTTTTTGAGTTATTAAACCGCATTTGTTGTAACAGATTCTGACATAACATTCGATAGTCTTAAACTATAAAACAACATTAAAGAAAGAAAAATACCTGAAGGAATAAAATCCTCATCATCTTCATCACTCTGTTCTTTCTCTGTTGATGCCTCATCATCATCATCATCATCATCACTCTGATGTTCCTCTGTTGTGTTTTCTTCTTTTATCTCCACCAGCTTCACTTCAATCTTTACTGGTGTCTGCAGCATCTTCTGTTCATCTTCATCTTCTTCATCACTCTGTTCTTTCTCTGTTGATGCCTCATCATCATCTTCATCATCATAACTCTGTTCTTCCTCTGCTGTGTTTTCTTCTTTTATCTCCACCAGCTTCACTTCAATCTTCACTGATGTCTGCAACATCTGCTGTTCATCATGAATTTCATCACTCTGTTCTTTATCTGTTGAGGCCTCATCATCATCTTCATCACTCTGTTCTTCCTCTGCTATGTTTTCTTCTTTTATCTCCTGCTTCACTTCAATCTTCACTGGTGTCTGCAGCATCTGCTGTTCTCCAGCGTTACAGACAGAAGTCAGAGACTCTGTGGAGGTTTGATCACCCTGATTACTGTCACACACACTCTCCTGAGCATCAGTAGAACAGAGTAAAGTGAGCTGTGAGTCCTGTGTGTCTCTGGATCTCTGTTCAGAGAGTTTGTCCAGCAGCCGCTGTGGTGTGGACTGATCTCTGCCGCTCCACACTGAATCCTGACATTCTGTGGAGGTCCCATCAGTCACACACACTGAAGATTGACAGGAAACCTTTTCCAGCTCCTGACAAACACAACACAATCACATCTGTACCGTTCATCATCACAGAGTCACAGTCAAATCACATCATTTGAAACTTACAATCTCAAATTTAACTCGCTCAAAACAGGTGCAGGATTAAATAAATGTTTAACCTGTAACCTGTCATCTCTCTCCTTCAGCTTTGCGTTCAGTGACGTCACCTCTTTCTCCAGTGACGTCACCTCGTTCTTCAGCTGAGAGATTTCTGTGATGAAATCATCAATATCCAGCATGGACAGATCAGTTCCTACTGATTTACAGCAGATCACATCCACCTGCTCTCTCATGATGAACATCTGAACACAAAAACATCCTCATTATAATGGACTGACATTCATGACACTCTAAAACATTATTATAATTACTCACACAAGAACAGATCTGTTAAACAAAATAGCTTTGTGTTTTGGTGTATATAATTGTGTGCTTTGTGTTTGGTTTGATTTTCCTGACAGAATATTATCGGATTTTAACCCATAACGAGCTTTATTCGACATATAATTGCCATCATTGAACTCTTTTAAAATCTGCATCTTGATTTAACGAGCTCATTTATCAGAAATTAATAATGATATTCAGATATTTCTGCTTGTTTCTCCTGAAACTGAATATTTTAAAGCGTCCATCACAAAACCGCCACATAAGACGATAATAAGATTCGTTTGCGATCATTAAAACTCAACATGAACAGGAAAAACATAAAAACAAATATAAATTACCAAAAAAACAAAACAAAACACATTAAACACGAACCAACTGAGCGCTTAAACTGTGAGTTCCTCTTTCTTCTGCTCGTGTTTAATGGCGGTTTGCAAAACAATGTATGACGCTTTCGCGCCAACTACTGGACTGGAGTGTGTATGTGTGTTTGTGTGTGTGGGCATGTTTACGTGGTTTACGCGGACAATTTTTTAGGTGACAAACTGGTAATTACAAGGATATTATGCTATAAATGTAGTTTATGAGGACATTTCTAGTGTCCCCATAATTTAAATAGCTTAAAAATCATAATAAACAATGTTTTATTGAAAATGTAAAAATGCAGAAAGTTTTTTGTGAGGGTTAGGTTTAGGGAATAGAATCTATAGTTTGTACAGTATAAAAATCATTATGTCTATGGAAAGTCCTCATAATGATAGGTAGACCAACATGTGTGTGTGTGTGTGTGTGTGTGTGTGTGTGTGTGTGTGTGTGTGTATATGAGAGTGTGTGTGGGAGTCGATCGATCCAAGATGGCGGCGCGGTAGCACGCAGCGGCCACTCCGGATCCACAATGGTGCTATTTTTGTTAAAAAAGCCCGACTTTTGCAACACATGGACATCGGAGCAACCAGTGTTCGTGTCTACCATCGCCAGACACTACTCAAATATAAGACTCATGCAAAAACCAAGCTGCATGATGACCTGCAGGAGGCGCTACGGCGTACTCGGCTTGCTGCGGAGACCAGGCCTCCAGCCCTCGGCGTCGCCTGATGCCGGTGGCGGGGAGAGGGCGTCGTAGCGGTGTGCGCGAAAGCGGAAGCACGGAAAGAGGGCGGGGTCCATGCTAGGCTAAAAACAAACCCTAGCCGGCCGGCTCTACCGTCTATCCTGCTCTCAAATGTTTGCTCCCTGGACAATAAACTGGACTATATCCGACTCCAGCAGGCTACGCAGCGTGAGTTTAGAGACTGCTGCGTCTTTGTTTTCACGGAGGCGTGGCTCAGCGACAGAGTTCGGATGCCGCCATTCAGCTAGGCGGGCTCGCCTCGTTTAGTGCCGACAGAAATACAGCTCTCTGCGGTAAGACTTCGTGGTGGTGGCTTGTGTGTTTACATCAACACGAATGGTGCAAGAACTCTATGCTAGTCTCTAGTTACTGTTCATCGCTGTTGGAGCTTGTGACTGTTAGATGCAGACCTTTTTATCTACCACGGGAATTCACCACTGTTTGCATAACCGGAGTTTACATTCCCCCAGCTAGCGCTAAGGAAGCTCTGTGAACTGTATGGGGCTATGAGCGAACTGCAGAGCGCTCACCCCGACGGACTGTTTATTGTCGCCGGAGATTTCAACCATGCAAATCTCAAGACAGTGCTCCCTAAATTCCATCAGTATGTGGACTTTGCAGCGAGAGGCTGAGCAGCTTGATCTTGTTTACACAAACATCCCAGGCGTGCAGGTGGAGCCCGCCCCCACCTCGGCTACTCAGACCACATCTCTGTTATGTTAATCCCAGCATACAGACCGCTAGTCAGGCGCACAAAACCGCTTCAGAAGCAGGTGAAAACCTGGCCAGCAGGAGCCATCTCTGCTCTTCAGGACTGTTTTGAGTGTACTGACTGGCACATGTTCAGGGAGGCTGCAACATATGGCGATTCTACCAACTTGGAGGAATACACAGCATCAGTGACCAGCTACATCAGCAAGTGCATTGATGATGTCACTTTCTCAAGACCATCACCACACGCTCCAACCAGAAGCCGTGGATGACTGCGGAGGTCGCGCGCTGCTGAGGTCCGAGACTCGCCTTCAGAGCGAGGCGATAAGGCAGCCCTAAGAACAGCTAGGGCCAAACTGTCACGGGCAATCAGAGAGGCAAAGCGCGCACGCCCAGAGAATCCACAGTCACTTCCAGGACAGCGGTGACACGCGGCGCATGTGGCAGGGCATCCAGGCCATCACCAACTACAGGACAACATCAGTTGCCTGTGACAAAGATGCCTCCATTCCAGATGCGCTGAACGACTTCTACGCTCGGTTTGAAGTGCAGAACGACGTGATGGCGAGGAAGTCCACCCCTCCTCCCAACGACCAGGTGCTCTGTCTTACCACGGCAGATGTGAGGAAAACTCTACGTAGAGTCAACCCACGGAAGGCTGCTGGACCAGACAACATTCCTGGCAGAGTGCTCAGAGGATGTGCAGACCAGCTAGCAGATGTTCTTACCGACATCTTCAACATCTCTCTGAGCAGCGCCGTCGTTACAACGTGCTTCAAGGCCACCACCATCATCCCCATGCCAAAGAAGTCTTCAGTGTCCTGCCTCAACGACTACCGTCCCGTCGCACTTACACCCATCATCATGAAGTGCTTCGAGAGGCTCGTCATGAGGCAGATTAAGACCCAGCTGCCCCCTCACTAGACCCACTGCAGTTTGCGTATCGTTCAAACCGTTCAACGGACGATGCCATCACCACAACCCTCCATCTGGCCCTCACCCACCTAGACAATAAGGACTCATACGTTCGAATGCTGTTCATAGATTTCAGCTCAGCATTCAACACAATCATTCCCCAGCACCTGATTGGAAAGCTGAACCTGCTGGGCCTGGACACCTCCCTCTGCAACTGGATCCTGGACTTCCTGACTGGGAGACCTCAGTCAGTCCGGATCGGGAACAGCATCTCCACCACCACCACACTGAGCACTGGGGCCCCCAGGGCTGTGTGCTCAGTCCACTGCTGTTCACTCTGCTGACTCACGACTGTGCAGCAATGCACAGCTCGAATCACATCATCAAGTTCGCCGATGACACGACCGTGGTGGGTCTCATCATCAAGAACAACGAGTCAGCATACAGAGAGGAGGTGCAGCGGCTGACGAACTGGTGTAGAGCCAACAACCTGTCCCTGAATGTCGACAAAACAAAAGAGATGGTTGTTGACTTTAGGAGAGCACAAGGTGAACACACTCCGCTGAACATCGACGGCTCCTCTGTGGAGATCGTCAAGAGCACCAAATTTCTTGGTGTTCACCTGGCGGAGAACCTCACCTGGTCCCTCAACACCAGCTCAATCACCAAGAAAGCCCAGCAGCGTCTCTACTTTCTTCGAAGGCTGAGGAAAGCACATCTCCCAACCCCCATCCTCACTACATTCTATAGAGGGACTATTGAGAGCATCCTGAGCAGCTGCATCACTGCCTGGTTTGGGACTTGTACCGTTTCGGACCATAAAGCCCTGCAGAGGATAGTGAGGACAGCTGAGAAGATCATTGGGGTCTCTCTTCCCTCCATCAAAGACATTTACAAAAAACACTGTATCCATAAAGCAACCAGCATTGTGGACGACCCCACACACCCCTCACACAAACTCTTTACCCTCCTCCCGTCTGGCAAGAGGTACCGAAGCATTCGGGCCCTCACGGCCAGACTGTGTAACAGCTTCTTCCCCAAGCCATCAGACTTCTCAATACTCAGAGACTGGTTTGACACACACGTGTCCTGAGTTGCACTTTAATAACTGTTGCTTTATAACTGTCTGCTACCTCAATAACTGCTATGTGCATAGAACACTATCTCATAGTATGTTATGTTTACATTTTAGAAACTGTCATCTTTTTGCACTACTGAGTACTGGTCGGTGCTGCACTGTCTATTGTCCTGTTCATTGTCAGTAATTTGTTGTACTGTCCTGTACTTTTTGCACATGTTTGCACGTGCACTTTATATAGGTATATATAGGTAGTTTATATAGGTATTTTATTTCGTTGTGTAGTCTCATGTGGTCCTATGTTGGTCCTTTGTTGTTTTTTATGTAGCACCATGGTCCTGGAGGAACGTTGTCTCGTTTTGCTGTGTACTTTACTAACTGTATATGGTTGAAACGACAATAAAAACCACTTGACTTGACTTGACTTGAGTGTGTGTATGTGTAACGGTAGCCAGCTGGTAGGTAGCTGTGCAGTGTGTAAACCTCACTCCACTGGCCTCAAGCGGTGCACTAGTGCTGACACTAGGGACTGTAGCCTTTAGCCTCCTTGTTAGCATGCCCGCCTCCCATGCCAGATACGCCAATTTGAATCCTGTTTGGAGCGGGTCGAGTAGGACTGGTTACATATGTGCATGTGTGTGATGAGGTGCATTAGTGAAAAATCTCTAAACAAGAATGATGGCTAAGCCACAATAGCACGTCGGTGCAAGGTTGTTTATTTACAGTTCCCAATCAGTCCTCAAAAGTGCACAAAAATATTCACAGAAATATATAAACAGCTCTTGGCTTGATTTCCTTTTACACAAAGGATCACAAACACACTACTTGGAAAATGGCACCACTCTTACACATCTTACTCCTCCTAATATGTAAGAGAGCCATGCTTATAAAGCAGAGGCTCCACCCACTGTGGACAAACCATTGTATGGTAAGTATTAGGTAAGTATCAGCAGATCAACCTTTTACAAAAAGGTAAGTTTACCCCATCATATACATACACATTCACATCTACATTTAAGCATATATTATGCACATGATATGAACACACATTATTAATCACATTTTCCATAGTTCTATATATTAAGTAAAAGGAGTCCCCTCACCCACCCCCGACAAATAACATTTTTCCCGTCCAGCCACTAGAGGGATCACAGCATGGGAAATCCTCAATTTAAGGACTTGCGAACCTCTGCCTACTTTTAGCCCCACATGCTTGACGTACCCTCGGCAGGCTGAACCCGGAAGATACTACAAGATGGACAATCCACAGCGTAAAGACAAATATACAGATGAGTAAATAAAGATGGTGTGATTCACTTATCTGGTGTGTGCATGGGGTTATTGGGATGGCAAACTAGTAGGGAAAAGCGATGTATAATGGCCGTGTATGAGTGTATGAAAATAGAGCGTTAGCGCAATCCCATGTGTGCACCCGAGGGAAAGGCTAAACAACTGTAAGTGTTAGAGGAGATGATGTGTAGATAACTAAATGGGGCCAGGATTGTTAGTGCTGTCACGGCCGGTCTCAGAGACCTCTGTCACATTACCTCCCTCCTCTCCTGAATTAACGAAGCTTGGCAATCGGGACAGAAAGTCTGCTGTGACATTGCACCTCCCAGCTCTGTGACAGACCTTAAATTGGAATGGCTGCAGGGAAAGGTACCAGCGAGTCACCTGGGCATTATGGTCTTTCATGGTATGTAGGGAGGTATGTCCTCAGTGGTCTGTCTCAAGGTCAAATTCCCTTCCCAACAGGTAGTACTGGAAGCTATCCAGTGCCCAGTTAATGTTTAGGCCCTCCTTTTTGATGGTGGAATAACAGGTCTCACTGGGCAGAAACTTGCGTCTAAGGTAAAGAATGGGTTGCTCTTGGCCAACGTCCCCTTGAGCCAGCACTGCTCTGATCCCCTTGGTGGAGGCATCCACCTGAAACAAGAATCTTTTAGTGAAGTCAGGGCTCCTCAGGACTGGATATGTGCACAGATGATGTTTTAGCTGTCTGAAGGTAGTCCTCCATCCAGGTCACTGGATTCTTGACCGCTTTGGTGGTCAGGTTAGTCAGGGGTACCGCTGTGATGGAGACCTGAGGTATGAAATGGCTGTACCATCCAACTAGCCCTAGGATAGAGAGTACCTCCTTCTTGGTGCGGGGTCGGGGACAGTTGCGTAAAGCTTCAACCTTGTCAATTTGGGGTCTCACCTCGCCGTTTCCAAGCTGGAACCCCAGATAAATGTGAGTGGGTCTCTTGCCTCGCCCACTCACATTTAGACACATTCAGGGTCAGGCCGGACTCAGCCGAGTTGAGTTGCGTTGCTGCAAATTTTGAAGGTGATTGTCCCAGGTGTCACTATAGGTGACAACATCATCCAGGTAAGAATGTAACATTAGTCCTTGTAGTTTCTGAGAACATGATCCATGAGCCGCTGGAATGTCACTGGTGCCCATGTAACCCAAACATCATTGTCGTGAACTGGAATAGGCCTATCGTGGTCCAGAAGGAAGTGCATTCTTTGGACTTCTTCCCCAGCAGAACCTGCCATTACCCCTTACATAGGGCCAATGTGGTGATGTACCTTGCCCTTCCAATCCTCTCAACTAGCTTGTCGATTCTGGCCATTGGGTAAGCATCAAATGAAGAGACAGCATTAAGCTTTCTGATGTCCAGACAGAGCCTTAGTGATTCATCTTTCTTTGGGACCAGAACAATCGGACCACTCCATGCGCTAGTTGATGGTTCAATTACTCCCATGTCTCACCAAATTAATATAATTTTCAGATGGGCTACAAGGCTTTCTGGTACACAGTATGGCCTCTGCCGAATAGGAGTAGGATCTGTCAGGTGGATGTGTGCTTCAACAAATTGGTTCTTCCGGGCTCGGGTCTGAAAAGTTCAGGGTAATCAGCAAAGATCTCTGCCAGCTTCTACCTTTGGACCCTCTCCAGGTGGTCCAGACTCAACATAGACTGAGGATGTCTCACAGACTCGTCATCCACTCTGTCATCATCTTCCTCATCTTCTGGGACCACCCAAGACTTCTTCCCCTCAGGCATTGTCTCTCGCCACTACTTGATTAGGTTGGTGTGGTAGACGTGGCTCACCTTTCCTTTGTCTGGATGGTGAACCTCATATGTGACTGGACCCATTTTCCTGAGAATGGAAAGAGTCCTTGCCACTTTCCCAAAAACTTGTCAGGCATGCTGGTCATACCACAACTTCTGGGCTTTTTGGGCTGTCTCAAGGTTCTCAGGCCTGTTCTCGGTACATCTCCAGATGGTCTCTCATCTGCAGCACATGAATATTGGCACATCCCAGCTCTTCTTTAACAGGCCTAGTTGGCCCTGAACAGACCAACCATACACCAACTCAAAAGTGAAAACCCTGTAGAAACTCTGTATGCAAATAGCAGAAACGGCAACCATTTATCCCAGTCCTTACTTGTGTCATTGACCAACTTCCTTAACATGTTTTGAGAGTTTGTTTGAACCTTTCTACAAGTCCGTCAGTCTGCGGGTGATATGGACTGGTTTGAATGGGAGTGTTACCAAGCTGTCTGTGGAGTAGCTTCATGAGTCGGGATGTGAAGTTGGTGCCCTAGTCGGTAATGATCTTGTCTGGGATGCCGATTCTGGAAAAGAGCTGAACACGTGCACTGATTACCTTGGCAGTAGTGATGGTGCATAGAGAGAAGGCTTCAGGGTACCGGGTCGCATAGTCACAGATAACTAGAATGTATTGGTTGCAGGTACTGCTTCTCTCCAGCAGTCCCACTATATCTATAGCAATCCTTTCAAATGAAGAGATCATGGGAAAAGGACACAGCGGAGCTCGGGCCAACCTTTGTACTGCACATGTTTTTGACAGACAGGGCAGGTGGAGCAGTATGTAAGCACATCTGTGTATATTGATGGCCAGTAAAAGTGGGAACTAATTCTGTGGTATGTTTTCTGATGTGCTAGCTATCCTGATCAAAGGTCTGTTAAAGACTTTTATCACATCAGACAGAACATACAGAACAGCATTTTCCACAACATACATTTCAGCCCTGATAGTCATGACGATGGTAGGTCTCAGTGGGTGTCTCTCCCGGGGTTGTCGATGTCTGTCTGAAGCGTTGACGGTAGGTCTCCACGGAAATATTGAATTTCTCCAACAGCGCCTCTTTCAGGTCATCACAGATGAAGACCTTGTCCTCATCTGTTGCAATGTACACTTCCAGCACCTTTCTGGTGAGTAATGGCACTAATCGACATGCCCATTCCTCCTCTAGCCATATCCAGGTCAAATGTTCAGAATGGTAAAGATAGTTCTCTATATCCACCCCCTCTTGATATGCTGGCATCCGGGGCTCCTGACGTGGCTCAACCAGCTGCTCAGTCACCTGAATGGGATCTATAGATGGATGGAATCTCCCCTGAGGGCTTTTCGCTGGCGTCCCTATATTGCGATGGGCCCCTGGGGTGGAAAGCTCCAAACGCAGGCTCAAAGTCTACTCTGGTGATCTCTGCAACTGGATCGACTCTCGGAGACATCGGAGTTGGTGAGAGATGTGAGAGAGAGAGTCATGCTTATAAAGCGGTGGCTCTGCCCACTGGGGTCAAACCATTGTATGGTACGTATTAGATAAGTATCAGCAGATCAACCTCCTACAAAAAGGTAAGTTTAACCCATCATATAAATACACATTCACTTAAATCTACATTTAAGCAATATTATGCACATATAAACATAAATATTATTGATCACATCTTTTTACTTTTTAACATAACAGGGACAAATTTGATGTCACCCTGCCAGAGACTATTTAGCAGAGATGGGCCATTTTTCTATTCAAATGGGAGAAATTGGAATGCTGAACCAAGGAGCTCTGAGAGCCCAACGTTGAACGGATGTGGAAAGGAAGTTCCACCTTACAGTTAAAAGAGCCAATCACCTTTTTGACACATCACCTATCAATCAACTCGCTAACGCGAATGTGCATTAGCTATACAAGTTGGGAAAATTAGTTTTTTTATCATTAAATGAGGTAAAGAATCACAATTTATGATACCAGTATTGTCAGATTTTATTGCTGATTTGACATATGTTCTTTGATCATAATCTTGACCAACCGTTTTTGAGATTTCAAGCTTTCTCAGTTCAAGTAGATAGGAGCTGCACTGTGACCGGCAGCGACAGGGGAGTAAGAGCCCTTTATCTCCTTTTTAGATGTTGTTTGGCAAATTTTAATCTGGCCTTCCTGTTTTTGAGGCTCACCAATGGTTTACATCTTGTGGTGAACCCTCTGTATTCACTCTGGTGAAGTCTTCTCTTGATTGTTGACTTTGACACACATACACCTACCTCCTGGAGAGTGTTCTTGATCTGGCCAACTGTTGTGAAGGGTGTTTTCTTCACCAGGGAAAGAATTGTTCGGTCATCCACCACAGTTGTTTTCCGTGGTCTTCGGGGTCTTTGGGTGTTGCTGAGCTCACCGGTGCGTTCTTTCTTTTTAAGAATGTTCCAAACAGTTGATCTGGCCACACCTAATGATTTTGCTATCTCTCTGATGGGTTTGTTTTGATTTTTCAGCCTAATGATGGTTTGCTTCGCTGATAGTGACAGCTCATTGGATCTCATATTGAGAGTTGACAGCAAATAGCTCACTTGAAATGAACTCTGGACGTTTTATCTGCTCCTTGTAAATGGGATAATGAGGGAATAACACACACCTGGCCATGGAACAGCTGAGCAGCCAATTGTTCCATTACTTTTGGTCCCTTAAATAGTGGGAGGCACAAATACAAACTGTTGTAATTCCTACACCGTTCACCTGATTTGGATGTAAATACCCTCAAATTAAAGCTGAAAGTCTGTAGTTAAAGCACATCTTGTTCGTTTCATTTCAAATCCATTGTGGTGGTGTATAGAGCCAAAAAGATTAGAATTGTGTCGATGTCCCAATATTTATGGACCTGACTGTATTTGGATTTTTACAAAATTATCTTTAAAGTACAGTGTCCGGAAAAGGAAATGTTTATTTTTTTGCTGAGTTTTTATATATAGCATGGAATCATAAAGGAGGGGAAGCAGGGCAACATTTATATTTTAATACACAGTTTGATATAATGCTAATTTTACTTACGGCCCAAGGTACTCAATCAAGTTTGATATTTTGCCCTTCACAGGACAAAATTTGTCCACCTCTGGTCTATGGGGTGTTGGCAAAGGTTGTAATTCTGTTTGGTGCCGCTAGTACTACAGAAATTACATACTTCACCTTTAATTGCATTCCCCCAGAGATGCCCTTGTGTCTAGAGCACCTTTTGGTCAAGCTCCCTTTGCCATGAGTTTGTGCTTTCACCAGTTACTTTTGGCACCTTTACAGCTGGTTTATCTAGGCTCAGTATAGCTGTTGAGGAGCGATAGATTTGCAGAACTCAACTGCTTAAAGCAGATGGGGTCAACGGTGACAGGTAACAAAGCAGGAAGTGGAATGCACTAGACAGAACGCATTTATAGTAAGATTACAGTTTAGTTCTTATTATAGTTGTGGATTCAGAACATGTCTGTGTAACTGGTCTTTTGACTTTTTCCGTTGCATGTGTCAATACAACTCATTCTCCAATCAATCTGTCTCCATCAGTTTATTTACTGAGAAAAACACCACAACACAGGGTGAGTTGATATATTCACAAAAGCATGCTCTGCGGGCCTTAAATGAAAGGCATGGTTTTCAAACTCTTAACCAGCCAGTAAAACCGAATCCATACACAATGCATGATACAACACATATACAGTGCATCCGGAAAGTATTCACAGTGCTTCACTTTTTTCACAGTTTGTTATGTTACAGCCTTATTCCAAAATTGATTAAATTAGCTGTTTTCCTAAAAATTCTACAAACAATACCCCATAATGACAACGTGAAAGAAGTTTGATTGAAATCTTTGCAAATTTATTAAAAATAAAAAAATTTACATAAGTATTCACAGCCTTTGCTCAATGTTGAAGCCCCTTTGGCACCAATTACAGCCTCAAGTCTTTTTGTGTATGATTCTACAAGCTTGACACATCTATTTTTGGGCAGTTTCTCCCATTGTTCTTTGCAGGACCTCTCAAGCTCCATCAGGTTGGATGGGAAGTGTTGGTGCACTGCCATTTTCAGATCTCTCCAGAGATGTTCAATCGGGTTCAAGTCTGGACTCTGGCTGGGCCACTCAAGGACATTCCCAGAGTTGTCCCGTAGCCACTCCTTTGTTATCTTGGCTGTGTGCTTAGGGTCGTTGTCCTGTTGGAAGATGAACCTTTGCCCCAGTCTGAGGTCCAGAGCGCTCTGGAGCAGGTTTTCATCAAGGATGTCTCTGTACATTGTTGCATTCATCTTTCCCTCGATCCTGACTAGTCTCCCAGTCCCTGCTGCTGAAAAAAATCCCCACAGCATGATGCTGCCACCACCATGCTTCACTGTAGGGATGGTATTGGTCAGGTGATGAGCGGTGCCTGGTTTCCTCCAGACATGACGCTTGGCATTCAGGCCAAAGAGTTCAATCTTTGTTTCATCAGACCAGAGAATTTTGTTTCTCATGGTCTGAGAGTCCTTCAGGTGCCTTTTGGCAAAATCCAGATGGGCTGTCATGTGCCTTTTACTGAGGAGTGGCTTCTGTCTTGCCACTACCATACAGGCCTGATTGGTGGAGTGCTGCAGAGATGGTTGTTCTTCTGGATGGTTCTCCTCTCTCCACAGAGAAATGCTGGAGCTCACTCAGAGTGACCATCGGGTTCTTGGTCACCTCCCTGACTAAGGCCCTTCTCCCCCGATCGTTCAGTTTGGCCGGGCCACTAGCTCTAGGAAGAGTCCTGGTGGTTCCAAACTTCTTCCATTTCCGGATGATGGAGGCCACTGTGCTCACTGGGACCTTCAATGCTGCAGAAATGTTTCTATACCCTTCCCCAGATCTGTGCCTCAATACAATCCTGTTTCGCAGATCTACAGACAATTCCTTGGACTTCATGCACTGTTAACTGTGGGACCTTATATAGACAGGTGTGTACCTTTCCAAATCATGTCCAATCAACTGAATTTACCACAGGTGGACACCAATCAAGTTGTAGAAACATCTCAAGGATGATCAGTGGAAACAGGATGCACTGGAGCTCAATTTTGAGTGTCATGGCAAAGGCTGAGAATACTTACGTACACATGATTTTTTTTTTTTTCATTTTGTATTTTTAATAAATTTGCAAAGATTTCAAACAAACTTCTTTCACGTTGTCATTATGGGGTATTGTTTGTAGAATTTTGAGGAAAATATTTAACTGAATCCATTTTAGACAAAACAAACAAACCAAATGTGGAAAAAGTGAAGCGCTGTGAATACTTTCCGGATGCACTGTATCAGCAATGACAGTAGTATTACACACATTTTATTGACAAAATTACTCTAATAAGGATACATTATATTTTTGGAGCTCCCAATAGCTATTACTCACTGTTGGCATTACAAACAGACTGAGCAGCTCTAACTCACTCCCAGAGAGATTGCCAGCCAACAGGAATCCCTGTTGCACCAGTCATGTCCAATCACGATATAGTGTGATAATTTCATATTTAAGTATTTCATCATTGGGAAGTAGAGACACACCTTTAAGCTTATTACATCTGAACATGCAGTGAAACCAAAGAACGGATAGTTCTTGGAGGCTATTAATCAAGAAGAGTGGACAACTATTTACAGTATATGTATGTATGCTAAAGTATTATTTTAATGGAAACAAATGTTTATTATTTCTCAGTTCAACAGCTAAGACAACAAAAAAATGTACATAAAATATAAGATTTGTTTCCATTAAGATGATTTTTAAAGTTGATTTTCCTTTAAGATGATGTTTGCTCACTGTGACTATTTGGGCAATTATTTTTCAGATGTTTCTGTAGAGGACCTGATTGGCTGAAACCTTTTCCACATGAAGAGCATTGGTATGGTTTCTCTCCAGTATGAATTCTCTCATGTGTTTTCAGGTTTCCTGACCGAGTGAAACTCTTTCCACAGTGTGAGCACTTGTATGGTTTCTCTCCGGTATGAATTCTTTGGTGCTGTTTCAAGTTGCCGGAAATAATAAAGGTCTTCCCACATTCAAAGCACATATGAGCCGCCACACCAGTATGTGTTTTCTGATGCTCTTTCAAATAGAACAGGCGTGTAAAACTCTTTTCACAAAATGAACACTTGTAAGGCTTCTCATTTGTGTGCACTTTCAGGTGTGCTTTTTGGTCTGAATTCACAACCATTTTACCACACTTATCATACTCAAATGGCCTTTCTCCAGAGTGAGAGCGAAGATGATTATTGAGATGGGCGGCACGTGTAAAACCTTTTCCACACTGATTACACATGAAGGGCTTCTCTCCAGTGTGAATTCTCTCGTGCACATTAAGATGGTATTTACGTGTGAAACTCTTTCCACACTGATGGCACGTGTAAGGCTTTTCTCCGGTATGAATCCATGTGTGCGTACTAAGGTTTCCTTTATTTTTGAAACCTTTGCCACACAGATGGCACGTGTGGGGCCTCTCTCCAGTATGAACTCTTATGTGCACATTAAGACTTTCTTTGTATGCGAAAGTCTTTCCACACTGATGACATGTGTAAGGCTTCTCTCCAGCATGAATCCTTATGTGATCTTTAAGTTTTCCTTTCATTTTGAAACCTTTTCCACACTGAGGGCACGTGTAAGGCCACTTTCCAGTGTGAACTCTTGTGTGCACGTTAAGACTTTCTTTATATGCGAAACTCTTTCCACACTGATGGCATGTGAAGGGTTTCTCTCCAGTGTGAACTCTTGTGTGCACATTTAGACTTTCTTTATGTGTGAAACTCTTTCCACACTGATGGCACGGGTAGGGTTTTTCTCCTGTGTGAATTCTCATGTGTATTTTAAGCTTGCTTTTAAATGTGAAATATTTTCCACACTGAGAACACGTGAACACATTTTTGGCTGCTACTCTTCGAGGCTTTTTTGGTGTGAAATCCTTTTTACTCTTTGAACAAGTCAAAAACATTTCTTTAGTTGGGAAATCATGATGTTTCTGATACTGAAGTTTCTCCTCCACTTCATTCAGCTCTTGGCTGTCCTCTTTTACATCCTTAAGCTCTGCAATAAACACATGAAAGGAAGAAAAATCATTTCCAGACAGACAAATGTGCCACACCCAAGACTTTCACCCACTGTTGCACTTGTATGTATAGTTGAGTGACAATAAAGGGATTTGACTTTGACATTTTGAACTTTGAACACGCTGTATGCTAATGCATCTGGAATTATTTGCACTAATTAGTGGGTCCACATGGTGGCAATGCTCACAGTTGCGCTGTTGCTTTCACGAAGAAGAGGGCTTAGGGAGGAGATGTAATTGCCGCTAAAATTCAGGAGAGTAATGTAGAAACATCAATAGTGAATGTGCACGTCAACAGCGCGTGTGAGGAGATCAGAAGATGTCTGCATCTGCATAACTCGAGTTTGAAGGACTATTAAGACACTATGAAGGGTATAAACACCTGAAGATAAATAGTCCGGTGTCGCATAGCAGTCGTAGCTTGCATGTGTCAACAGCTGGTATATACACTTACAGTCATATGAAGTATACTTTGAAAGGCTAGCTTTTGACTGTACGCAGATGCTAACCGTACATTTCCACTGGCGCTGACCAACTTTTTGATGCTTGATCCACTCTGCTTTCAAACCCACAATCGATCTCATGAGCATGGCACTCGACTCCTATTGAATAAAAAAAACGCTCGCTAAGCTTCACTCACAACGGGCTAGTGGAAATGTCCTGCAAGCGTTTGCGTCAAAATCGTCATTTCAGAGGAGTCAAGCTTCCCCTGAAGATGATAAAATTGGCAAAATTTCATTGAAAGATGTCAGACACCTTATGTAGAATTAAATCCTAAACTGAGTATACTTTTTGAACTAGAGTTGACTTATAATCAATAAAGTTACGGAGACACTTCCCCCCTCCGAGTTTCTGGGGGATGGCAGGGCTCTCCTCCGCCCCTGGCAGCGGCTCCATCGCTCCAGGCAGTCGGAGTATCCAGTCCCCACTTGCCTCGCGGACGGCAGCCGTTCACCGCATCCGGGCGGTTACTTCCTTCCCCGGTGGATGGCAGCGGCGCTCCCCTGGCTAGACGGCAGTGTCGAGGACTCGACGGCATCCCTCCTCCTTCCCGGGCTTCGGCACCAGTGTAAAGGAGTTCAATGGAAGGAGGAGGCGAGAACCGGCTTTTCAACTTAAACAGACACAAACACACATGACGGACATGTCCGTAAACTATCTCTCTCTCCCGCACAATCCTCTGCAGTCGGGCTTTATCCCTCTCGGAGGCTTAATTAGCCTGATAAGGGACCCGGTGTGTATAATCACAACCCGGCCTGCCCTCCGCCCTGCCACACCCACCTTTTTTGTTTTCTCCATTGTGAATGGTGAAGTTTATCACATTTAGTCTTTTCTTTTCCACAATGAATGTGATAGCTCATTGTGGTAGCTCATTATTACTGTTAGGCTTCCTACCGCATTCGCGTTCATTCTCAACATCTG
Source organism: Xyrauchen texanus (assembly GCF_025860055.1). Taxonomy (NCBI): domain Eukaryota; kingdom Metazoa; phylum Chordata; class Actinopteri; order Cypriniformes; family Catostomidae; genus Xyrauchen; species Xyrauchen texanus. The sequence goes on from NC_068306.1 coordinate 2,850,047, forward strand.
TCATTTTCTGCATTTGTGATCAGGCTGTCTTATTATAGGCCTATTTGACAAAATCCATTGTGGCAGGGCGGAGGTCGGGGCGGGGTCGTGATCCGACACACCCGGTCCCGTATTAGGCTAATCAAGCCTCCCGAGAGGGATAAAGGTCGACAGCAGAGGATCGTGCGGGAGAGAGAGATTGTTTACGGACATGTCTGTCATGTGTGTTTGTGTCCTTGTTTTAAGTTTCTCATTAAAATATTATTTATATTGTCAAGCTGGTTCTCACCTTTCCATTGATCTGTTTACACTGGTGCCGAAACCCGGGAAGGAGGAGGGAAGCAGTCGCGGAGTCCTCTACACTGCCGTCCACCCAGGGGAGGAAGTAGACCGACCGCCCGGACGCGGTGAACGGCTGCCGTCCGCGAGGCGAGTGGGGACTGGACTCCCCGACAGCCTGGAGCGATGGAGCCGCTGCCAGGGGAGGAGGAGAGCCCTGCCACGTCCATCTTTCTTGTAAATGTTATCCTATGCTTGTGATGGAGTGGCATTGGAGCAACGGAAATGCTGATGTCCTGACTTTCAGAGAGAGAGAAAATATGCTCCTCCGTGGTGGGCCGTTTCTCTTCTATTCCGCAATGCTCCCGTAACGTGAGTCACGTTCACTGATCGGGACAATTGGGAGTCGGCTATGGTGTATATTGTGCAGTCTGACATAACGTCGCACAGTGTGCCATGGCAATATCAATTACATTATACATACACGCAATTTCTCACAAACAAGAGAATAAATGTTTTTATCAATGCTTTCAGTAATACTGTGATGTTCTGTCTGTATATGTTGTGTTTTGGATTGTGCTGTGAGGATCTAAATAGAAGCACTTCATTTAAAAAATAAATAAATAATGCAACGGTATGTTTTAATTCGATTAAAGTTGCATGAATTGATTTCATTCGACTTTTCATTAAATTGCTTCATTAAACTTTATAACAAAGAATCAATAAAATGGCTGTCAAAGGGCCCTTGTCATGAAAAACAACTTTAAAGGAAGAAACACACCTGAGGGAATAAAATCATCATCTTCATCACTTCTTGTATCCTCCTGCTTCACTTCAATCTTCACTGGTGTCTGCAGCATCTGCTGTTCTCCAGCGTTACAGACAGAAGTCAGAGACTCTGTGGAGGTTTGATCACCCTGATTACTGTCACACACACTCTCCTGAGCATCAGTAGAACAGAGTAAAGTGAGCTGTGAGTCCTGTGTGTCTCTGGATCTCTGTTCAGAGAGTTTGTCCAGCAGCTGCTGTGGTGTGGACTGATCTCTGCCGCTCCACACTGAATCCTGACATTCTGTGGAGGTCCCATCAGTCACACACACTGAAGATTGACAGGAAACCTTTTCCAGCTCCTGACAAACACAACACAATCACATCTGTACCGTTCATCATCACAGAGTCACAGTCAAATCACATCATTTGAAACTTACTTACAATCTCAACTTTAACTCGCTCAAAACAGGTGCAGGATGAATACAGTTCTCTCTCCATCAGTTTTGTCTTCAGTGACGTCACCTCTTTCTTCAGCTGAGAGATTTCTGTGATGAAATCATCAATATCCAGCATGGACAGATCAGTTCCTACTGATTTACAGCAGATCACATCCACCTGCTCTCTCATGATGAACATCTGAACACAAAAACATCCTCATTATAATGGACTGACATTCATCAAACTCTAAAACATTATTATAATTACACACAAGAACAGATTTGTCAAACAAAATAGCTTTGTGTTTTGTTTCATTTTCCTGACCAAAGGAATATTACCATTACCATCGTTTACAATCAGCTCATATATCAGAAATTACATCATTTTAAATCAAGTTTTTCCTGAAACTGAATATTTTAATGCGACATTCTGAGATAATAAGCTTCTTTCACGGTCATTAAAACACCAAAGAGAAACACAACATGCACAGAAAAATACCGATCCACATAAAGCTTGATGTACATACAACATAAATAAATAAAATGATGTAAAACACATTAAACACGCACCGGAATGAGCGCTGTCAGCTCTTCTTTCATCTTCTTGTATTTCAGGCGGTCTCAAAACAACTCTCGGTGTTCTTCCGCCCCCTCCTGGACTGGAGTGCGGATACTACTTCTACTACTTTTCTTGGCGACTCGCGACTAACTAGCGCATTACTGTTAGCATAGATTACAAACATTAATACTTCTACCATTTATAATTTCAGACATATGAAGGCCTCATCTCCTCCAGCCTCCACCAGATCCTCTTATTCAGAATAAATAAATAAATAAACTACTTAATTAAATAAAACTCACTGCTTGTATTTAAACACCATATCTAACTCTTTGTTTAATATTTCTTAAATCGATTAAATTAAACCTGTACATTTCAGGAACCGAAGTAATAACTGTATTTTGTCACATCTTATAACTGGGTTTAAAAGGCTGTTTAGTGCTATCTCATTCAAAGCTGGAATTATTGAAAACAACTTGCATAATAAACTTTTTAATTATTTATTTAAAAACAAAAACAGTGGAAAATGGAAATGTTCACCTTCTTTGAAGAATTCAATCAGGACATTTAAATGTTCTGTTAAGTTGAAGACAATTATTTTACTTTGATCTATGCCAAAATAAATAAATAATAAAAACACTTTTGCTAAAAATCCTTTAGAAATACACAGAGAAAGATTTTTTATCGGATGGTGGGGCACATTTGGTTTAAAAAAAATAGACAACAATTAATAACCTCCATATACACTTTTTTCAAACTTAGCACCTTTACGGCAGCTGTGGCTCAGGTGGTAGAGCGGGTCGGCCACTAATCGCAGGGTTGGTGGTTCGATTCCTGGCCCACATGACTCCACATGCCGAAGTGTCCTTGGGCAAGACACTGAACCCCAAGTTAATCCCAATGGCAGGCTAGTGCCTTGCATGGCAGCTCTGCCGCCATTGGTGTGTGAATGAGTCACAGTGTAAATCGCTTTCAATACCGCTAAGGTTAAAAAGGTGCTATATAAATGCAGACCATTTTCCATGCATACATACATAACATAAAATAATTTATAATAAGTACAATGGTTCTCAAGTTCCAAAATATCAGTCAAAATCTGCATGAACTCTACTATCAATCAGGGCTGGACAGGTAATCTGGCATACTGGGTATTTTCCTGTTGGGCTGATGCACTTTGGGGCCAATCAGGGGCAGACCAGCCATTGGGAGAACCGAGCGGGCAGGTGGTTTATTTATCATCCTGTTCTGATAATCGTGCATTAGATAAACCTTACAACAATTGGTTTTTTATTTATGGTCTATATATTCCCCAGATGAAGGTTGTTGTTTATTTAACAAGACAAACGTAATGGGTACTTGACTAGTAGGGGCCTACATCAGAAAAAGTAACATCAGAAGACTACAGAGCACAAAGGAAGAGGTAGCCTGAGCAATAACAGGATATTTAGATTATGTATATAATTAATAGTTTTACTGATGTTTTATTTTTTTAAATATTTTTTCTTCATTAAGTTTTGGTTTGAAATACAATAAATAAATGAATTAAATAAAATAAATACAATAATAATAAACAAACAAACAATGGAATCACATTCATTTTTCAATTAAATTATTTACCATGGGTGCACCCTCTAAGTTACTTTACACATACCGGCATTCACAATTCCAATGAATAAATTCAAGTAAACAATGTAAATCCTTTTCAAAATATTCAGATGGATTCAACAGTTACATGTAACTAAACACAATCAAAGATTTAAGTTTAACATCAAAGATTCAAGTTCACGTCACATAAGAACAGTCTTTTTGTCCTCAAATTCTAGACTAGATATATTTCAATCCCATGGGAAAATAGGAAAACAGTCTCTGTGGTGAAAGTCTCTTACTTTGGTGAAGAAGATAGGAAGAGTGAAACACTACTGTGCTTGTAAGTCGCCATCTTTTAGTGTTAGGTTGGAAGGCTCACAATTAAATTGGAGATCCAGCTAGACCAAAAAACCTGGTCTGATCACAGAGAGTGCGTTATCAAACCAGGATGGACGTTTTTCAAACAATGAACATGTTTGCCTACTACACTGAGATCCCTTACTTTCAATGGATAGTTCAGAAACGCCCAGGTTTGGAAACACTCATTGATTACTACATTGAGATTCCCTATTTTCATTTGAAAAATGGCCAACTCGGATTGAAAACTCCCACAGAGAGTAAAACGCCCATTATTGTTCTGCAGAGACCTATACTTCGGATCATAGGTCAGCGTATACATATTGTGGATCATGATATAATTTGTTTAACAAAAAAGGCAAGTGAAACATACAATTATTTCTCCATAATGAGTAAGATATATTTTATTACTTCTCTATTCACGTCTTTTTTTCTTTTCTACAGGCACATGCAACCAACCATAGCATCAATGAGCTGCAGTGAACAAGCAATAAACCATGAATTTTAACTATGAAACTATGACCACAATTGCAAACAAAGAACTTCCACAATTATCACTTCAAAATACAACATGAAAATAAAACACTGTAATGAACCAAATAAAATGTTATCTGTTACATGGAAATAGTATTGCGTTTTATCACTCAATATTTTGGATTAATTAGACTGGCAACGATCTCACCAAGTTGAAATATTCACTCTGCGGTATACAAAGGACACAACTGACACTGGATGATCCGATGTAACAATGTTTCAATCAATTTAGTCCTGTTTGAGTGCAATTTCATAGGTTTTAAATACTTTTTAAAAGAGTTTAAAACAAGTTGAGAGCAAACATTTTTCTCGACTTCTCACCTAACCTGCATGTCTGAGGGGTGGCTTTGGCTCAGGTGGTAGAGCGGGTTGTCCAATAATCACAAGGTTGGATTCCTGGCCTGCATGACTCCACATGCCCAAGTGTCCTTGGGCAAGACACTGAACCCCAAGTTGCTCCCAATGGCAGGCTAGCACCTTGCATGGGTGCTCTGCCGTCATTGGTGTGTGAATGTGTGTTTCACTTGGTTAGAAGATTTCATGAACAGTGGAGTATCTTATTGTTTCCACGAGTAAGAAATTGTCATACCACCAGAAAGAATTTTCATCTTCTGGATCAATGAGAAAGTCGCTGTCGTTAGATTCTTGGGTTCTTGGCCTTGAAGTAGGTTTGTATGAAGCAGGGTTCAAAACCTCAGGCAAGAATGGCTGGCAAGAATCTACAAGGGAGCAGAAGATCCCTATTAAGAGTAAGAAGAGAACCATCCTTGTTTTCAGGACAAACAGTGTAGACAGGTAAATCAACTGCTTGCTTCATCACTACATTGACCTCAAACTTCCACTTGTCCGCTAACTTGTGCTTCCTACGGTGGCAGACATTTAGGGTGGCAGTAGCTCAGTTGGTGGAGTGGGTTGGCTGTTCGGATCCCAGCCCACACGACTCCACATGCCGAAGTGTCCTTGGGCAAGACACTGAACCCCAAGTTGCTACCAGTGGCAGGCTAGCACCTTACATAGCAGCTCTGCTGCCATTGGTGTATGAATGTGTGTGTGAATGGGTGAATGAGTCACAGTGTAAAGCACTTTGAATACCGTTAAGGTTAAAAAAGGCGCTATATAAGTGCAGACCATTTACCATTCTTCTCAGAACATGGTCACAGCCTCTAAGGAGGAATTGGCACACATTTGTCAAACCTACAGTAGCTTTGTTCCTTTCTGCACTATTAAGCACATTGCGTGAGGCAAGTATTTTGTTTTCTTTCAGTTGAGACTTTATGTGTTGGACTTTATGGGACTGCTGCAAACTCAATGTGGAATCTGGATATGGAAAACCAAAGGTAAGGCTCTGTAACTTCATGCATCATGCAATTATGTGCATGGACAAATAGCTTAACAAAATCTCTCCTATGGGCTTTGTCCTTTTCCTCTAATGTGCCAAGCATATCAAGCAAAGATCTATTGAAGCATTCCACAGGGTTCCTCTTGGGTGGTAGGGTGTCATTTAAATTTTCTGAATGCCTGTATGTCATAGAGCTCCTTGATAGTGGTGACTCAAAATCTGGAGCCTGGTCACTTTGAAGGCACTCAGGAAACCCATAATGCACGACGGAAAGATCCCATAGGCACTTTGCTACTGTTCTTGCCCTTTGGTTTTGTGTAGGAATAATCCCAGCATAGTTAGAAAAAAATCTGTCTATGCACACAGCGACCAAGTCCTAACTTTCTTTTCCACTTCAGCAGCCATTCTTGGCCAGTATGGATCAAGCCAAATTCAGAGTTCTCTATGTAATCCTTTGACCCATACAATCATTTGCACTGATTACAGTGAAGAATTCAAGTTTTTCTGGCAACACAAAGCAATAATTGATGGAATCTTTAAACCATTTCCTGTAAAGGACATCTTTTAACTTGAGATGGTTCCGTTCCCATAAAAAGGGGAAGATCAGGTAGTTCCTTTCTTACAGTGGGTGGGTTTTTTTCTCCCAAATCCAGGTGGAATATAACTTCTTGAAGGACTGGGTTAGCTCTTTGCTTGTCGACTAAATCTTTTGTCAGGTAAGGTATGAAAGGTAATAATCAGAATAGGTTTCTCACTCGTAACTGTCAAGTAGTGTCCTGGTGGAAGCAAGAGATACTACAAAGATCAGATAGGGATCATGGGTAGCTCAGCGAGCAATGGAGCTGACTACCACCCCTGGTGTCATGAGTTAGAATCTAGGGTGTGCTGAGTGACTCCAGCCAGGCTTCCAATGTAACCAAATTGTCCCGGTTGCTAGGGAGGGTTACCCTCTTTGTGACTGCAATATAGTGGTTTTCGCTCTCGATGGGGCACTTGGTAAATTGTCCGTGGAGATTGCAGGGAATAGCGTGAGCGTCCACACGTCTCTGTGGTAATGCGCCCAGCAAGCCACCAGATAAGATGCATGGGCAAACTGTCTCAGAAGCGGAGGCAACTAAGATTTGTCCTCCGCCACCTGGATTGAGTTGAGCAACTGTGCCACCACAAGGACTTAAGTGCTGCAAGCGATTTTTTTTATGGAATGGTATTCAGAAAATTGTCCTACTCTCTAAAAGACAACACTGAAACAAGTGCCCTGAGATTTATCAGAATGTCTCTGTGACAGCGGGCTCCAAAGCTGTCTGCCTTTCAATCATTTTGAGTACAGTGTTGAAGTTGAAGTGGATCATTGAGGCTTTATGTCACATACATATTTTGCTACTGTTGTGTTTGACAATCTTGGGAAGACACACAAATCCTCTGCTCGGTCTCAGCGGTATCTTTGGAGTGTGTTTTTTGAAAAGAGGGGGTGTGGCTAGTTCAACCACTAAGTCTCATTGAAGTTCCAGAACAGCAAAAATTGCTTACAGCACCTTTAACTATTGTCGTTGATTTTTTTTTTCTTTTATTTTATAACGACAGTTCCAAAGTAGATATTAATCATCAAACCAATAAAATCAGTCAACATTTAATCCACATTGACTGGTTAAGCTTTTATCACAATACAGCCAACAGCTAAGACAACAAAAATGTAATTAACATACAACTGTATCTGTTAAAATACTAATTTAGCCCACTCATAACAGAAAAGGATCATCAAGTTTTCTGAATCTTATAGTATTGAAAAATGGCCCCTCCCTTTGGTATTCGTGGTCATTTTTGACCGAAAGGGTCAGATGTATAACCCTTTATTATGATAATGAACAAGAACAATATATTTATACATTTCTTTAGGGATTTCATGCTTTTTTTTAATCTTATTTACGTGTACATTTCTCAATTTGACCATTAATTTGCATATACAAACAAGCTAATTTTTGGATAACAAGAAAATGAAATTCAGAACCTACACTTCTAAGTTGAAACATGAAGAAAAGGAGAATGTGAAAAACTGTTGGCAGATTGCTGCCATCTGGTAAATAAAATTTAAATAACATGACTTGAAAACGTAATGTAAATGTAATGCCAGTAACAACCAATAGGATGGCGGTAGCCACCTACTGTGTAGTCTGATGGCTTGTTGTAATCTAATTTTATATTTTGTCAAAAGATATGCATTTGGATATCTATTAAGACAATATCTATCAATTATTTGTCAACATTTAGCATTTTAAAATTGATTTAGCAGTTAATGTCATTATGCTTGCAATCAAACCTGACCATGGTGTTACAAAGACACAGAATAAGCATTTTTCTACCAATAATTTATTTCAAACATAAAAATGTAATATCTCAAAGTAAATGCATAATAATGTCATGAAAATGAATATCAAGAAACAGAAATGAAAATTAAATTAGAGTGTAAAATTTTCTATTGTAAAAACTAATTTTGCAAACTAATTTTTGCAATGGCTGTGAGCGCCACTTATTGATGCCCTAGTTATGTGTGCCTGTTCTGCATTGAGAGCATGTTAAATGTCACACCAATTCATTTGTGTGTTTTGCACTGAGGATATTTTAGTCACCACAATTTCTGTCTATTTTTTCCTGCATTGTGGCTGATTTATTGATTATATTTGACAGATGAAAATATATGCTGTTTTTTGGTCTTGCCCATTAATTTTCAATGGTCGGTCAATTTTGACCGCAAATACCAAAGGTGTTGCTTTTTTTTCTTTATGACCATGTGGACTTATCAAATCAAGCCCAATTTGTTTTTGTATGTTCAGAAGGCAAATGGAGTTAAAGTCACCAAGTCTTGTACTACTCAGACAAAGGAACCTACTTTTAGTAAATGAGGAAAATGTATTTTGATCAAAAATGGCCAAATACCATAGGAGGGTTAATACGATTACCTCCCCTAAACTTCCTTTGTTGAACAAGGACACATTTAATCACGGCAGGAGATTTTAAATGATGCTCTTGTGGGAGAAATTCCATCTTTGGGATTATCTGAATTTCCAGGTAGTTATTTGAAGCATTGATCCTGAAGATGGACTGCTCCCTGTGATTACTTTGGGCAATACTTTTTCATATGGGTCACTAGAATCCTTGCTGCCCTGAAACTTTTCCCACACGAAGAGCAGTGGTATGGTTTCTCTCCAGTATGAATTCTCTCGTGTGTTTTCAAGCTGTCTGACCAAGTAAAACTCTTTCCACAGTGTGAGCACTTGTAAGGTTTCTCTCCAGAATGAATTTTCTCGTGTTTTTTCAGGTTTCCTAACTGAGTGAAACTCCTTTCACATTGTGAGCACTTGTAAGGTTTCTCTCCAGTATGAATTCTCTCGTGTTTTTTCATGTTTTGCGAGCAAGTGAATCTCTTTTCACAGTGTGAACACTTGTATGGTTTCTCTCCTGTATGAATTCTCTCATGATTTTTTAAATGTTGTGACAGAGTGAAACTCTTTCCACAGTGTGAACACTTGTATGGTTTCTCTCCAGTATGAATTCTTTGATGCTCTTTCAAGTCGCTGGCTGTAATAAAGATCTTCCCACATTCAAAGCACATATGTGCCCCCACGCCGGTATGAATTTTCTGGTGCTCTTTAAAATAGAACAGGCGCGCAAAGCTTTTGCCACAAAAAGAACAATTGTGAGGCTTCTCATTTTTGTGAGTTTTCAGATGTTTTTTTAGAGATCGGGACAGAGCAAATGTTTTATCACACTTATCACATTCAAATGGCCGTTCTCCAGAGTGACAATGGAGATGATTTTTTAGATAATCTGCATATGCAAAACTTTTTCCACACTGATGGCATGTGAAAGGCCTTTCTCCTGTGTGAATTCTCATGTGTACATTAAGACTTCCTCTCTGTGAGAAACCTTTTCCACACTGATTGCAAGTGTAAGGCTTCTCTCCAGTGTGTATTCTTGTGTGAGCATTAAGATATTCTTTTTGCGTGAAACTTTTTCCACACTGAATACATGTGTAAGGTTTTTCTCCAGAGTGAATTCTCTTGTGCACATCAAGGTGTCCTTTATTATTGAAACGTTTCCCACACTGATGGCACGTATAAGGCTTCTCTCCAGTATGAATTCTCATGTGTATTTTAAGCAGGCATTTATAGGTGAAAATCTTTCCACACTGAGAGCAGGTGACAGCATTTTTGGCTGCTCTTTTTTGAGGCTTTTTTAGTAAGAAATTCTTCTTAGTCATCTCTTGACGTTGCTCTTTCACTTCCACCAGGTCTGAAACACAGTACAACACAGCAAGTTGACCAAGTTGATATGAAAATAAAAAAAGATGTCACCATACTAAAGTTTTTACATTACCAGTAGTCTGACTGACACATAACTGCTATAAAATGCTCACACACAAATTTGACATATTTTGGAAAGAATCTGATGCACAATTAATTAAATTAATGATGTCATTGAGTGATTATTAAACCGCAAAAGGCTGTGATTTAGTCTGCATGTGCTGTGCCCTTCAAAGTGAATGTGTGAAGCCGCTCATTCACTAAACACTAACGATTTGAGTACAATATGTGATGTGCAACATTGTAGAAGATGACAGAGAAGATTCACTGTGAAGCATGCAGCACATGCATATATTATTAAATCGCAGCATTTTGCACTTTAATAATCACACTGGGCCACAAAACCAACAGCTTATCTGGAAGTGTGAAGTTAATGTCAAAAAACACATAAATTGAAAAGCCTTCATCAAAATAAAAGCTCAATTAAACTAGATAAGTGAAATTGGAATAGGGACAGAAATATATTACAACTGTATAATAAAATGTGATATTCACTTTAATAATAATAACAATAATGATCTATAATAATAATATTCAAGCAATATTTGAAGAAGAAACCAGCTCAGCACCACCCTGTCTCAATAACCCTTCTGAATGGTTAATACCACCATGTTGAGGGACGGGTGTCTGCGACTAGTCTCCTGGAATACCAAGGGCCAACAAAGCTAGTAAGAGCTTAACACATTTACAGTATCTTAAGGCAGATATTATGTTAGACTTGGACTGTCTGCAATAGCTGATGAGCTGTCTAGGTTAGATCAGCTTGCTCGAGTACCCCACAATTGACGAAAACATTGCCAAGTGCCTTGGCAACACAATTACAGGATCAGAGATACAGGAGGTGATTAAATCCTTACAGTCTGGAAAGTCCCCTGGCCCTGACAGCTTTCCAGCTAAGTTTTATAAAGTTTTTGCCCCCCCTTTAAGTTCCTACTCTGGCAAAGCTATACAATGACTCCTTTAAAGAGGTCTCCCTCCCTCCTACTCTATCTGAGGCTTCCATTTCTATGCTCCTCAAAAATAATACTTATAGACCAATATCACCTTTGAATGTTGATTTCAAAATTCTGGCCAAAGTTTTATAAGAGACACTAGTATAGCTAACACTAGCAGGCTTCTCAACATTCTCTCCTCCCTTCCATCTGACTCACCTGAAATTATTGTGTCCCTAGATGCAGAGAAGGCCTTCAATAGCGTAGAATGGGGCTACTTGTTTTTTATTTTGGAAAAGTTTGGGTTTGACTCTAATTCTCTTGGATTTGGCTTATTTACTCTTCCCCAGTGGCATCCGTATATACTAATGGCATGCGGTCTCCCCCCTTCTCTCTTCAACGTGGGACACGACCAGGGTTGAGGAGTAACGGAATACATGTAACAGGATTATATATATAAAATACAAAATATAAGTAACTGTATTCCACTACAGTTACAGATTAAATAATTGGTAATTAGAATTCAGTTACATTCAAATAGTTTTTGATTACTGGAGTGATGTGTTACATTCATACGAACAGACAGAGAAGTTTGGAGCAGAAGAAATAGAAGTAAACCTTGTGTAAATTGCCAGCTTTATGCTAAGCTAAAATGGTATTTCTAGCCATTTTACATGCACACGTTACCAGGCACAATCATATTTTTTTTTAGGGCTGGGACGATTCATCAATGTCTATTCTAGAGTAAATCTTATGGACTGATGAAAAAAATGTATAGTCCCTACCAGATGGGTTCAAAAGTCTCCAAATATCTGTAAGTCCAAGATTTTTACACATCCTGTGAAGCATCAGTGTTGCTCTAGGGGGTTTGCACACATTTGCTTCACTATGATCAAGGACTGAGTCCATCGATAGAATAAAGTCTCTTGCCAATATTATATCATAAGGGGTGCCAGTGGCTTGCAACATCCCTTCAAGATCTATAAAAAAGCCCTGATCATCAGCAATAGGTGCTTAAATATTGGCCAAAATCAACTTTTGCCCTTGAATTTCTGCTAAAACAATAATTACTCTTCCTAATTTATCTTTAACCTGTTTGAGACATTTGAATTGTAGATGTTTACTTATCAATGTAATGACTCCCCTGCTCTTACTTGAGCCAGCACTAAAGAAAACACGTCCACCTCATATCTTCCCAAATTTTCAGCTTCCTGCAGGGAAAGATGTGGTTCTTGAAGAAACTCTACATCACACTTCTTATGTTTAAGAGAAAAATAACCTTCCTTCTTTTTATGGGGTGCCCCAACCCATTCACATACCACGTGGAAAGAGACACTGTACCGAAGGAGTGTTATTCCACAAAACAAACTCCAGCCCCTAGGCAGAACCAGCACAAAAATAAACAAAAATGGCGCACAGTTTCCTCGGATGGTCAAGTGGATGTTCACTGAGTCAGGCCCACTTGGCTGCAACATGAGTACCACAAGATAACTTACTCAGTCCATTGACTTTATGAAGGACGTCGATTGCTGTGGACAAGTAAATATTTTGCAGCTATCCTTAACATCTATTCTCAATTTGGCCGGGAACATCAGTGCAAATGCGACCTACTGTTGATGTAAGAGTTTCTTACATTCCTTGATGTGATCACATTTATCTTGTCGAATTTGCAAAGATTGGGAACAAGAAAATGCTGTGATTCTTCCAAGAAAGCCTTCCTTTACTCCTTGCCTCACATAACACGAGATCTGTATCAGATGATGTCAGAAATTTTGCCAGAATTGATTGGGGCCTGTCTCCCTAAGTGGATCACCAAGCCAGAACCCTATGAGCTTGCTCAATTTCCATCTTATGGCCTGTTATGTCGAGCAGACTTGGAAAGAGCCCTTCAAAGCATTTTACCAAATCCCGACCTTCTTTGTCCTCAGATATTCCAACAATTCGGATGCTACTCCGCTGGTTACGGTTCTCCAAATCCTCCAGTTTCTCCCAGAAGCATTCCAAATCCACACTGGTTGCTAGCAAATTAACAGCTAATTCCCTCTCCGATGACTCCAGATAATCGACATCCCCCACTGTTGTAACCACCTCAGTGAATTTAAACTCCATAGTAGTGATTAATCGACATATTACAGCAAGATCCTCCAAGACAGCAACGGCTTTCTTCAGCATTGCCAACACGTTCAACAATTCTCGCCAAATTTCCTTCACTTCACTGGCCAAATCGGCTCCTGGGCTTGCGGCCCGCTGCTCAGGGGTGTCAGTTTGAGCACGTAAGTAATGTCTCCAGCGCACAAGGATTTGAATTCTTGACATATTGTCTTCCTAGAACAGTTAAGAATCAGGGTGTATCGAATCTCACCGGTTTATGACACAAAAAGTAGCTTCAATATGCATCTCATGTCAGGAAATAAACGATGTTCGCAGGCTGGGGTATCACCCTCGAATTATTCGCAGATCGACTGGGGGAGGGGGTCTCCCTCAATAAATTTGCATGGAAAATGGGCGTCCCGATGCGTGAGGAATAATGTATTTCTTTGGTAAGTAGCCATATAATAAGCATGATCCGCTCCCCTTTGGAATCCTGATTATGGTTTATTTGCAGATAAAAATGGCTGACTATAAAAAACCTTATAATTATACTTGTTACTCACCGGCATTTGAGTCACGTCCAATATTGTTGCCACTTAGAGGTGGGAATCACAAGATAACTGGTGGTACGATATAATACAAATATTACGATAAATCACAATATTATATTATTGCGTTTCAAAACTAGGACATATTATGATATTTCCACTCAATGTTTCTCATTCGTCTTCATCGGACTTAAGAGAACTGTTTCCAAATCGCCAAATGAATTGGTAAATTAATATAATTTGGTACAAATACATGGTTAAATACATTTAACTTGGAGACCTAAAAAGGGTAGGTTTATTACATGACGCAACCAAAGCGAGAAGCTCCATATCCTTTTTGTCTAATCAATGCTTTACTCGTATGCCACAATAATTAATTAATTTTAATTGTCAGATTTTTTTTATTTATAATGAAATATAATATTTATAATGACAGGATTTCTCAGTAAATATTTATACAACCATCATCCAGTATTTGTGATATCTGCTGTAGTGTTTGCCCTACATGCATTTGAAGGACCCAGCAGACTTCATTTGAAATCGAAGAACGAACGTGTGTTTCGTCACTTAAAACAAAATCTGGCCAAAACAAATGTGTTTTCAGAATCAGAATCAGAATCAGCTTTATTGCCAAGTATGCTTACACATACAAGGAATTTGTCTAGGTGACAGGAGCTTCCTGTCTACAACAATACAAACAATACCAAAAACAGCAGCAAGACATAGGTAATTAAAAACAGAAAAGAACACAAAATAAATAATTATACATATACGTACATACACTCACCTTCATACATAACCACATACACACACGGAGTGCAAATCTAATACAATCTGTTATATAAAGAACAAAAAACTGTATATTATGTACAGAGCAATGTAAGTAATGGCAGAAGTGCATATGTTGGATAATATAAATTAAAATTAAAATTAAACTGTGTATTGCACATAATTATTGCTCAATGGGGCAATTTAATTGTTCATTAGATGGATGGCCTGAGGGAAAAAACTGTTCCTGTGCCTGACGGTTCTGGTGTTCAGAGCTCTGAAGCGCCGGCCAGAAGGCAACAGTTCAAAAAGGCAGTGGGCTGGGTGAGTTGGGTCCAGAGTGATTTTACCAGCCTTTTTCCTCACTCTGGAAGTGTATAGTTCTTGAAGGGGGGGCAGGGGGCAACCGATAATCCTCTCAGCAGACCGAACTGTCCTTTGAAGTCTTCTGATGTCTGATTTCGTAGCTGCACCAAACCAGACAGTTATAGAAGTGCAGAGGACAGACTCAATGACTGCTGAGTAGAACTGTTTCAGCAGCACTGGTGGCAGGTTGAACTTCCTCAGCTGGCGAAGGAAGTACAACCTCTGCTGGGCCTTTTTCACAATGGAGTCGATGTGTATCTCCACTTCAGGTCCTGTGAGATGGTAGTGCCCAGGAACCTGAATGACTCCACTGCTGCCACAGTGCTGTTTAGAATGGTGATGGGGGTCAGTGTTGGGGTGTTCCTCCTAAAGTCCACAATCATCTCCACTGTTTTGAGCGTGTTCCGCTCCAGGTTGTTTTGACTGCACCAGAAAGCCAGCCGTTCAACCTCCTTTCTATATGCAGACTCATCATCATCTCGGATGAGGCCGATGACAGTGGTGTTGTCTGCAAACTTCAGGAGCCTGACAGAGGGGTCCTTGGTGGTGCAGTCATTGGTGTACAGGGAGAAGAGTAGTGAGGAGAGCACACATCCCTGTAGTCATTAAGTCCTGCGATTTTAGGTTTCTTAGGGACGGGGATAATAACGGAGCGTTTGAAGCAGCATGGGACTTCACACTGCTCCAGTGATCTATTGAAGATCTGAGTGAAGAGGGGGGCCAGTTGGTCAGCACAGGAACGAAGGCAAGCTGGTGAGATGCCATCTGGTCCTGGAGCCTTCCTTGACCTTTGCTTCCAAAAGACACGGCACACATCATTCTCACAGATCTTGAGTGCAGGTAGTGTAGCAGGAGGGGGGTTGCAGGAGGTGTTAATGGTTGTGTGAAATGAAGGACCGAGTGCATGTGGGGTGTGAAATCGGGCCTTTCAAATCTGCAGTAAAACACATTCAGGTAGTCAGCCAGTCGTTGGTCCGCCACAGGGTTGGGGGTAGGAGTCCTGTAATTAGTAAGTTGTTTCAGGCCACTCCACACTGATGCAGGGTCGTTAGCTGAAAACTTGCTTTTCAGCTTCTCAGAGTAGCTTCTTTTAGCCACTCTGATTTCCCCATTCAGTGTGTTCCTGGCCTGATTATACAAGACTCTATCCCCACCCCTGTAAGCCTCCTCTTTGGCATGACGAAGCTGTCTGAGTTTTCCTGTGAACCATGGTTTATCATTGTTGAATGATAAAAATTTCCTAGTAGGGATGCATATATCCTCACAGAAACTGATGTATGATGTAACAGTATCTGTGAGCTCGTCCAGGTCTGTAGCTGCAGCTTCAAAAACACTCCAATCAGTGCAGTCAAAGCAGGCTTGTAGTTCCAGCTCTGCTTCATTAGTCCATCTCCTTATAGTCCTTACAACTGGCTTTGTTGATTTTAATTTCTGCCTGTAGGTCGGGAGAAGATGAACCAGACAGTGATCAGAGAGTCCCAAAGCTGCACGTGGGACAGAGCGATATGCATCCTTTAATGTTGTATAGCAGTGATCCAATATATTCCTGTCTCTGGTGGGGCATGTAATGTGCTGTCTGTATTTGGGCAGTTCGCGTGTGAGATTTGTTTTGTTAAAGTCCCCAAGAATAATAATAACAACTGAGTCCGGGTGTTGTTGTTCTGTGTCTGTGATTTGATCAGCCAGCTGTTGCAGCGCTAAGTTCCCAGACGCGTTTGGAGGAATGTAAACACTCACCAGAATAAACTAAGAAAACTCCCGCGGCGAGTAGAACGGCTTACAGTTAATACAGAGCGCTTCCAGATTAGGACAGCACATCCTCTTTAATGTTGTTACATCTGTACACTAACTTTTGTTGATTTAAAAGCATGTTCCACCGCCTCTCGTTTTCCCCGTTAACTCCGCGATGCGATCCGCTCTGAACAGCTGGAAGCCCGGCAGATGTAATGCGCTGTCCGGAATGGCTTCACTCAGCCAGGTTTCAGTGAAGCACAGTGCAGCAGAGTTTGAAAAGTCCTTATTAGTATGTTTGAGATGTAGTTCGTCCGTTTTGTTGGTAAGAGAGCGGAGATTTGCGAGATAAATGCTCGGCAGTGCTGTTCGAACGCTGCGCTGACGGAGTTTAACCAGCGCGCCAGCTCGTCTCCCTCGCCTGCGTCTCGTAACGCATCTAAACAACACAGCAGCGCCTCCAACTAAAATGTCCAGCAAAACGTCAGAATATTGAAAAAAACGGCAAACAATTATCTGGTATGTGCTGCCGAATGTTCAGCAGTTCGTCCCTGTTAAAACTGATTGGTAAAAGATTGCTAAACACAGGACAAACTAACAAAAACAACAAAAGAATTGGAGAGCTCCACACCGAGGCAGCCATCTGCGGCGCCATGTTGTATATATTTTCTCCATTTTATATTTTGAGTTTGTTTCGGTGGTTTGTAAAAGTTTGCCAGTGCAAACAGACGCTAAACCCCTTCTTACTGCCATTGGTCCATGTCATCGGTAGGTGTGACCTGGAGCTACAGACAATTAATCATCATAGTCGCAATTATTTTATTAATAATCGTTAACCATACTTCATAATCGTGACAGACTTACGACTTACCTTTTAAAAGGTAACCCTTTCTTTGTAACACATTCTGACATGACTGATCGATTTTCATGAAAATTTAAAACAACATTAAAGGGAAAAAAAAATACCTGAAGGAATAAAGTCATCATCATCTTCATCACTCTGTTGTTCCTCTCTTGTGTTTTCTTCTTTTACCTCTTCCTGCTTCACTTCAATCTTCACTGATGTCTGCAGCATCTGCTGTTCTTCATCATCTTCATCTTTCTGTTGTTTCTCTGTTGTGTTTTCTTCATCATCTTCATCTTTCTGTTGTTTCTCTGTTGTGTTTTCTTCATCATCTTCATCGGTCTGTTGTTCTTCTTTTACCTCCTGCTTCACTTCAATCTTCACTGGTGTCTGCAACATCTCTCCAGCATGAATCACATCCACCTGCTCTCTCATGATGAACATCTGAACACAAAAACATCATCATTATAATGGACTGACATTCAAACTCTAAAACATTATTATATGTTTATACACAAGAACAGATCTGTTAAACAACATAACTGTTTTTGAGAATACGTGTGCTTTGTGTTTGGTTTCATTTTCCTGACAGCAGGAATATTATCAGCCATTATAACTATATACTGTACAAAAATATTATCAGCTACATTGAATTCATCAACAAAAGTCGCTGTATTTAAAGAGATTCTTCTATTTGAAGAAAATCAATTGATTTTATCAGATTTCTGCTTGTTTTTCATGAAGCCGAATGCTTTTAAGCATCCAACACAAAACAATGCGACGTGCTAAGATAATAAGCTTCTTTTACGGTCATTAAAATGCCAATCTTGATGCACATACAACATAAATACATCAAATGATGTTAAATACATTAAACTCGTACCGAACTGGGCTCTCGGATTATCAGCTCTTCTTTCATCTTGTTTGATGGCGGTTAGAAAAACAACTGTCGGGGTTCTTCCGCCATCTACTGGACTGGAGTGAATCACAAACTGAGTTAGCCGGAAAAACTGAGACATATCCAGCTGCAGACCCGCAGCACCACCAGTTTCAGAACCCCAGTTTCAGAACCCCAGCGCCAGAACCTGAAGTGAGGGGCGGAGTTATTGACAATGAGACAAGCATGGCGGAGAGCATGGTGAGTTGTGTAACGTTTTTGACATCATGTTGTGAAAAATTATCGCATATAATAAGTTCAGCGTTTATCTGCTAAATATTTAATTTGTGCATAACTTTATCATCTTAATGAAGCTTGAATATGTTGTCATACTTTACTGTATTAAAAAAAAATTCTACGGATGGTTCGATACATTTTTGCGTGTTGTAAATGGGCCTTGCGGTGACGTTTTGAAGACATCTTGTGAAGGTGTTAAAGTGTTTGTTCCACGTTCCTCTGTTATATGCATTGTTTGTGAGTTAATGTTACCTTATAGTTGAGGTTTTTTTTTACGTTGAGATTATTGTGTGGTGCTTTCATCTGTTGTAGAGACATTTCGAATGAATGAAGACCACAAGGAAAAGGCCCGCTACAATCTCCTGGAACAGTCAGAAGCTTCCAGAGAGCCCTTTCTATTTCATTTTGTGTTCAGGGATGACATGGAGTTATTTTAGCAAGAATGTAAGGACAAAATGGGCCTGAGAGTGAATTCCTCATTTGATACATTTTAAGTTTAATTTATACAGGATTGTCATGATAAAATGGGCCTAGGGGTGAATTGGTCATTTGTTGTATATATTTTTATTGTTTCTTTTAAAATTATGCTGAATTTTCTCTCTTTTTAGTTTTTTGACATGTTTTATTTTACGTAAAGAAAAATGCATGCTGCACATGTTCTTGTGAAATAAAGTATATTTTATATAAAATGCCCATAAGTTTCAAGCATTATTTTTCACCATCATGATCAGGAAGTAACTCTCATAATACAATTAAACGGATAACTATATACAATTACATTACACAAGATCAATGTTTTAAAGTGCTTATTGTACTGTACCTTAAAGAATCATTATAACATACGTATAAAGTATGATGTTTCGTTTGTAATAAAAGCAAAGTACTCTCCAAAACGTTAGGTGGCGCTACTCGGTTTCGAACGTAAGCTCCGCCCCTCACTTCAGGTTCTGGCGCTGGGGTTCTGAAACTGGTGGTGTAGCCTACTCTCCAAAACGTTAGGTGGCGCTACTCGGTTTAGAACGTAAGCTCCGCCCCTCACTTCAGGTTCTGGCGCTGGGGTTCTGAAACTGGGGTTCTGAAACTGGTGGTGCTGCGGGTCTGCAGCTGGATACTATTGGAAAAACTAGCACAGTTCATCGTTTTAATTCAATTTTGCCAAGTCAAATCTATTTGAGATAACTACTGCAATTTTGACTAGTAATAAGTCACTTTGGCGAGATCTTAGTTCAGTGAGTCGTTCAACAAGGAGAGAAAGGATGCTCAATTATTTTTAAGCTGTTGTTTTTTAGGCCTAGTCCACACTAATGAGTTTTCGTTTGAAACGCACTCCAAAGTGGACAAATTTGAAAACGCCGTTTTCGCGTTGTGGTAAAACGGATGCTTTGGAAAATGATGAGGCATTTTTAGTCATGTGATCTATCCAACCAAAACAATCAATATGGCGGCCCGTGTTATAGCGGCGCTGTTGCGCCTGATACTCACTTTGATAGCGTTGTTAAATAATAAATGTCACTTTGTACAACATTCACATTGTGTTCCTTCAAAAGGTGAAGGGAAGTTTACTCCGTGTCCGGTGACGGAGTACGAGGACAATTGCGTTTCAGACCGTACACATAATGGGGATTTTCCACATGCGCAGTGACAATATTTAAGCGTTTTCATACATTTCAGTGTGGACGAGCAACTTATGGAAAACACTTGAAAACGTTAGTGTGGACGGAGAGTGTTTTCAAATGTATCCGGATTAATGTAGACATAGCCTTACTGTAGTGTTACAAAAAGCATACTCTGCAACCTCACAATGATAAAAATGCTTTGTTGTCATGTGTGGAAAAATGCTTATGATCACTGATATGTAATACACACTCACCGGCCACTTTATTAGGTACACCTGTACATCTAATTATTCATGCGATTATCTAATCAGCCAATCGTGTGATAGTAGTGTAATGCATAAAATTATGCAGATATGCGTTAGGAGCTGCAGTTAATGTTCAAATCAACTATCAGAATGGAGAAAATGTGATCTCAGTGATTTGGACTGTGGCATGATTGTTGGTGTCAGATGGGCTGGTTTGAGTATTTCTGTAACTGCTGATATCCTGGGATTTTCATGCGAAAGTAACGGGAGCCAGCTGGTAGATAGCTGTGCAGTGTGTAAACCTAACTCTCCTGATCTCAAGAGGTGCACTAGCGACTGACAGTAGGCTACAGAGGCTACAGCTGTAGCCTTTAGCCTCCTTGTTAGAGCACTCGCCTCCCACGCCGGAGACATTGGTTCGAGTCCCGTACAGAGCGGGTAGAACAGGAGTGTCACACGAACAGTCTCTAGAGTATAAAGAGACTGGTGCGAAAAACAAAACGCATCCAGCGTGTGGCAGATCCATGAGTGAACGCACCTTGTTAATGACAGAGGTCAGACTGGTCTGGTCCAAGCTGACAGGAAGGTGACAGTGAACCAAATAATCACTTGTTACAACAGTTCTATGCAAAAAAGCCATTTCTGAACATACAACACATAGAACATTGAGGCGGAAGGTCTACAGCAGCAGAAGACCCAGTTACCACTACTGTTAACTTAGAACAGGAAACTGAGGCTGCAGTGGGCACAGGCTCACCAAAACTGGACAGTAGACGATTGGAAAAACATCACCTGGTCTGACAAATCTGGATTTCTGCTGAGGTACACAAATGGTAGTTCAGTTCTTGGCTGACAGATGTGGAACCCGACATGGTCTTCTGCTGTTTTAGCCCATTCGCCTCAAGGTTCAACGTGCTGTGCATTCTGAGATGCTATTCTGCTCGCTACAATTGTACAGAGTTGTTTTAGGAGTTAGATCAACATTAGATTAATTTCTTTCTTCTGAAGTGAACAGTTTAGCAGATCAATCTGCTTCTTTATTTGTAGTCAATACATAGGCGTATATTTAGGTAGGGATGATTGGGACATTTCCCTTTCAATTTTCAGAAAATTGGGGAAAAAATAAATAAATCACATGTACATAAGTATTCACAGCATTTGCCATGACACTCAAAATTGAGCTCAGGTGCATCCTGTTTCCACTGATCATCCTTGAGATGTTTCTACAACTTGATTGGAGTCCACCTGTGGTAAATTCAGTTGATTGGACATGATTTGGAAAGGCACACACCCGTCTATATAAGGTCCTACAGTTAACGGTGCATGTCAGAGCACAAACCAAGCCTTGAAGTCAAGGAATTATAATAATAATAATAATAATAAATTTTATTTGTAATGCACTTTGCACATGAAGGAACATATCTCAAAGTGCTACAAGTGCACAGGTAAAAAAAACAAACAAAAAAAACAATAAAAATAGATTAAAACACTTAATAACAAAATTAAGAACAATTGGTGACAACAAGAACAGGATATGTTTTAAGAAAAAGCAGTTAAAAATAAGTGGGTCTTTAATTTATTTTTAAAAACCTCTATAGACTGTAGCGCCCTCAGGTGATTAGGGAGAGCATTCCACATTCGAGGCGCAGCTACCTGGAAGGCCCTATCTCCCATAGTACGGAGTTTGGACTTAGGAACCTGGAGTTTGTGGCTGTCAGAAGAGCGGAGATGTCGGTGTGGATTATGCAAAGTAATGAGTTCTTTAAGGTACACTGGTGCGCTACCGTAGACACACTGATAGGTCAGGAGACAGATCTTATAATCAATCCTGAGTTTAACAGGGAGCCAGTGAAGTGTTTGGAGGATGGGTGTGATGTGCTCAAATTTACGAACCCCCATCAGGACCCTGGCAGCGCAGTTCTGAATGTACTGCAATCTTTGTATGCTCCTGCCAGGGATCCCAACAAGTAGTGAATTGCAGTAGTCAAGCCTGGAGGAGACAAAGGCATGCACCAGCATCTCTGCATCAGAAAAAGAGAGGGAGGGGCGGAATTGTCTGTAGACCTCGAGGCATAGATCTGGGGAAGAGTACAGAAACATTTCTGCAGCATTGATGGTCCCAATGAGCACAGTGGCCTCCATCATCTGTAAATGGAAGAAGTTTGGAACCACCAGGACTCTTCCTAGAGCTGGCCGCCCATCCAAACTGAGTGATCGGGGGAGAAGGGTCTTAGACAGGGAGATGACCAAGAACCCGTTGGTCACTCTGACAGAGCTCCAGCGTTACT
The DNA here is from genome assembly GCF_025860055.1 of Xyrauchen texanus. Classification (NCBI taxonomy): domain Eukaryota; kingdom Metazoa; phylum Chordata; class Actinopteri; order Cypriniformes; family Catostomidae; genus Xyrauchen; species Xyrauchen texanus. The sequence continues at coordinate 2,872,850 of NC_068306.1, forward strand.
CTGTGGAGAGAGGAGAACCATCCAGAAGAAAAACCATCTCTGCAGCCCTCCACCAATCAGGCCTGTATGGTAGAGAAGCCACTCCTCAGTAAAAGGCACATGATAGCCTGCCTGGAGTTTGCCAAAAGGCACCTGAAGGACTCTCAGACCATGAGAAACAAAATTGTCTGGTCTGATGAAACAAAGATTGAACTCTTTGGCCTGAATGGCAAGCGTCATGTCTGGAGGAAACCAGGCACCGCTCATCACCTGGCCAATCCCATCCCTACAGTGAAGCATGGTGGTGGCAGCATCATGCTGTCGGGATGTTTTTCAGTGGCAGGAATCGGGAGACTAGTCAGGATCGAGTGAAAGATGAATGCAGCAATGTACAGAGACATCCTTGATGAAAACCTGCTTCAGAGCACTCTGGACCTCAGACTGGGGCGAAGGTTCCCTAAGCGCACAGCCAAGATAACAAAGGAGTGGCTACGGGACAACTCTGGTAATGTCCTTGAGTGGCCCAGCCAGAGCCCAGACTTGAACCCGATTGAACATCTCTGGAGAGATCTGAAAATGGCTGTGCACCGACGCTCCCCATCCAACCTGATGGAGCTTGAGAGGTCCTGCAAAGAAGAATGGGAGTTCCCAAAAATGGAAAAAGTTCCCAGTCCGTGCCGCCCCTACCCAGGCACACAGGATCACCTGGGTTCCAAAATAAGGGAGTGAAATTGTATGTTTTGTAAAATATAGGTTAATATAGCTTTTAATTAGTGTATTGGTATGCATCAGTTAGATTTATTATATTACAAATTTAAAAAACATTTTTCTTTGAGTTCATATACAGGAAAAAACAGTGGAAAACATGCATACATTTTTCTTCAACTATATTTTTATTTCATTATACATTCTGATTGTACTTGGCTACAATGACGATTAAGAGATTAATCAATACATTTATTATTTAAAAATCCTGGACGTACGAAAGGAGACCCCCAGCTGAATGGTTGCTTGCGGCCATGAAAATTGTAACCCCACCCTAGGGTGTTATACATGTAGTCTTGTTCATCCTCATTTACTGAAAATGTTTATCTCAACACCTCCCCCAGCAGCTTGGCAGTTGTCTGAATGTACAGAAACAGTATGTCGTTGCTCAGCAGTTTCAAACTTCTTTTTACCTCCGAATGAAGAAGAACTTCTCCATAAGTATGCTGGGGCCTTAAGACCTGTCTCCAATATGAATCCTTGTGTGGTTATTAAGGTTTCTTTTATTTATGAAACTTTTTCCACACTGATGGCAAGTGTAAGGCCTCTCTCCAGTATGAATCCTTGTGTGGTTATTAAGGTTCCTTTTATCTATGAAACCTTTTCCACAATGTTGGCATGTGTAAGGCTTCTCTCCATTATGCATCCTTGTGTGGTTATTAAGGTTTCTTTTATTTATGAAACCTTTTCCACACTGATGGCAAGTGTAAGGCCTCTCTCCAGTATGAATCATTATGTGATTATTAAGGTTTCGTTTATCTTTGAAACCTTTTCCACACTGTTGGCAAGTGTGAGGCCTCACTTCAGTGTGAATTTTTGCGTGCACATCAAGACTGTCTTTGCGTGCAAAACTTTTTCCACACTGATGGCATGAGAAAGGTTTCTCGCCAGTGTGAACTCTTATGTGCACAATACAACTCTCATTATGAGCAAAACTCTTTCCACAGTGATGACATGAGAAAGGCTTCTCTCCAGTATGAATCCTTATGTGTACATTAAGTTTTCCTTTATCTGTGAAACCTTTTCCACACTTATGGCACATGTAAGGCTTCTCTCCAGTGTGAATTCTTGTGTGTGCATCAAGATTACCTTTACTTTTAAAGCTCTTAAAACACTGATGGCATGTGAAAGGCTTCTCTCCAGTGTGAACTTTTGTGTGCACATTAAGTTTTCTTTTATCTGTGAAACCTTTTCCACACTGATGGCACATGTAAGGTTTCTCTCCGGTATGAATCCTTGTGTGGATATAAAGATTTCTTTTTTCTATGAAACCTTTTCCACAGTGATGGCAAGTGTAAGGTTTCTCTCCGGTATGGATCCTTGTGTGGATATAAAGGTTTTTTTTTTCAATGAAACCTTTTCCACACTGATGGCAAGTGTAAGGCCTCTCTCCAGTATGAATCTTTGTGTGGTTATTAAGGTTTCTTTTATCTATGAAACCTTTTCCACACTGTTGGCAAGTGAAAGGCTTCTCTCCAGTGTGAATTATTGTGTGTGCATCAAGATTATCTTTACGTGTGAAACTCTTTCCACACTGATGACATGTAAAAGGTTTCTCTCCAGTGTGAACTCTTATGTGCACATTTAGACTTTCTTTATAAGCAAAACTGTTTCCACAGTGATGACATGTGTAAGGCTTCTCTCCAGTATGAATCCTTAAGTGTACATTAAGTTTTCCTTCCTCTGTGAAACCTTTTCCACACTGATGGCACATGAAAGGCGTCTCTCCAGTATGAATCCTTATGTGTACATTAAGTTTTCCTTTATCTGTGAAACCTTTTCCACACTGATGGCACTTGTAAGGCTTTTCTCCAGTGTGAACTCTTGTGTGTACATCAAGATTACCTTTACTTGCGAAACTCTTAAAACACTGAATGCATGTGAAAGGCTTCTCTCCGGTGTGAGCTTTTATGTGCACATTAAGTTTTGATTTATCTATGAAACCTTTTCCACATTGTTGGCACGTGTAGGGCTTCTCTCCAGTATGAATCCTTGTGTGGACATTAAGTTTAGATTTATCTATGAAACCTTTTCCACACTGATGACATGTGTAGGGCTTCTCTCCAGTGTGAATCCTTGAGTGCACTTTAAGACTTTCTTTATATGCAAAACTCTTTCCACACCGATGACACGTGTAAGGCTTCTCTCCGGTGTGAATTCTTGAGTGCACAGTAAGACTGTCTTTATATGCAAAACTCTTTCCACACAAATGGCACGTATAAGGCTTCTCTCCAGTGTGAACTCTCATGTGTATAATAAGATCCCTTTTAGTTGTGATACATTTTCCACACTGAGAGCAGGTAAAAGTATTTTTGGCTGCTCTTCTTTGAGGGTTTTTAGGTGAAATATTCTCTTCTGTCTTTGAAGCACTCAAAGACTCTTCTCCAGTTGTGAAATCATGATGTTTCTGATCCTGAAGTTTCTCCTCCACTTCATTTAGCTCTTGATGTTCCTCTTTCAAGTCCATCAGCCCTACAATGAACAGAGTAAATTGATAAAAATCAATTCAAGAGGGGCAAATTTATTTATTTGTGATTTTTCTGTGCAAGGTCCATATATTTATACTAGGGCTATCAATCGGCTGTCAATATTTTTTTTTTAATAAACTTAATTTCAGGATGATTAATTAATCAAATTAATCAATTATCGCATATCATTATTAGCTGAGAAAGCCACTCCACAAAATAAAGATAATTCAATATATATGAAACGTAATAATGCAAATAATTACAAATATAATATGTATGGCCTATTATATCTACAATAATTCAGATATTCAGATTTTGGGGCAGAGGATTAAATCATAGATTTGACAATACAAAAAGTGGCTTTAGTGGCAATATATTGTTCCCTGACCGCTGCCCCACTACCAGATGTTCCGGGATTAATGGGGCAAAACATCTATGATGGGATGGGATGGGCTAATGACTCCACAGCTATACTGAAGGCACTGGCGCAGGTACAGCAGGCAATAAGGCCCAGCAGACATTGACCGCCATCTTTGAAAAGTAAAATGTTCAGTGGTAGCTTCCTGTTACTCTGTGATGATGCTTCCTGTTCCTGTTGAAGATGGCACATAGCTCAAATTGATGTTTGTAGCCTGCTATCCTGCTTAGTATTTTCTATTCTCATTATTTTAGTCTTAATATCTATTTTACCACATGCATCCATTTCTTTCTACTTTCACCGCAATTTATACGGTGTGCATCAGTTTCTACCAATGCGTTTTTTCACAGATTATTGCATCAATCTCAAACCCCGCTGCCCAGGAACCACAACAAACAACTGTTGTAAGTCATGGCACCAACACACGATATCGCTACTTGGACTGTATGCCACATGTTTACTATAGCTTCTTCCATCAGCAGAGAGGGATTTACATGTGATAAATGTAAGGAATTAGTTAGGCTAACTGAGAAGACTGCCGAGTTAGAGACATGCATCCGAACATTAGTGGAGGTCTGTGTAAAGAGAAGCAGGTAGATTTTGTATTGGATGCAGCAGGTACAGCGAGCAACACACACTTCGGTTCGTGCTGTAGAGCCCCCACAGCAGGGCAATTGAGTCCTCTGCACCATTCTCGCAGGGCAACTTGACACCAGTCTCCCATTCCTGTTAAAGAGTTTCCACCAGGTCCTCCCCTACACTGTGATGCACCCACAGAATCCTGTTGAAAGTGCCCTGAATATAAGTGATTCTATTTTAAGGTACGTGGAAATAGAGACTACAGCCACCATTATTATATGTTTTCAGTTTGTATTAGTCCACCAGGACTAATACAAACTGATATCCATGTGCTGACCTCTCTAATGGCCCGACGAGGTCCATGCCAATTCTTTCGAAGGGGACCTCGATAAATGGGCGCAATGGCGCTCTTGGGGTGGCCGGTGGATTCACCAACTGACAGTCGCGGCATGCCGCACACAATCTGCATACATCCCAGTGAATGTCCGGCCAATAAAAGCAGGCCATAAAATGGTGCAGTGTTCTTTGGGGCAGACGGTTAGCTGCTCCAGCACCATCAGCTCGATGACATCTTCCACGACGCAGTCTTTCTAGGCTTGCACCCATTTCCTTCAGGCATCATGGAGCTGCTGGGCAAACGCGAACTGGCGGCCAGCATCACTCAGGGTGAGGGAGTGGAACCGCTGGCAATGTTGTTCTGGGGTGCGGCCAACCCGTTGCAGGACAGCTGTCTTCAGCTTCACATAATTCAGCTGGTAGTTGCTGCTCCTTGAGCTGAGCCTCCCCGGAAAGCAGCGGCAGCAGGTGGATCGCGGCCAGCCAGAGGCTGACTGCTCAAAGAATCTCACAAACACCTACAGCTTGTCTTGTGGGGCCCATCTTTGTGAGCGAGGGGTGCGGCCCCCGGGGCTGCCTCCAGGGTCGCGGCAGGGGATCCACCTGGAGCTAGCCAGCTCCGTAAGACCTGCTGATCCTTGGCATGTGCTTGGAGGAGCTCCTGGAACCTGCGTTCTTGTTCGAGGAGAGCTTGCTGGCGAATCTCCTGGATGCTAGCCAAGACACAGATGACTTCAAGCTGTGAAGTGTCCATGGCGACCCGTTTTCTACCTTATCCCGGGTTTCGGCACCAGTGTAGAGGGGTTCGAGTAGGAAGGACACGGGAGCTGGTTTCACAGTCCACGTGAGTCAACTTTTAATTCAATGCTTTTTAGCTTCACAACAAAATATCACCAGGTGATGGCCCTTACCGCTTCCTCTCTCCCCAGTGACAGACATACGACCACGTTCTGCTTTTTACAATTACACACAAACTCATGATAAGAAATGCCACATATGTTGTTATTTAGTGAGTATTTCTCTGTTTTCTGTCATTCCCTCTACAAGACTCTGATCCCTCTTGTTTGAACAAGTCTTGTGATGGTGCAAGCGCTTGTCTGCTCCTGTCTTTCAGCATTTATTCATGTTAAAATGAGCAGAAGAAGACATTTTTCTAATATGATCTAATCCTTTTAATTTCACTGTGAAGCTTGTGATTATTGTTCATGGTAACCAAATAATAATATCCCTAGTTTAAAAACAAAATGTTAGAATCTATATTTTTGTGTGAAGATCGATATTTTTGCATCATTATCGGAAGTAATGATACTTTAGGTTCGATCTGCCCATCCTTAATAGTGTGTGAAAACGCCACATCTTGTGACGTAGACTAGATGTTGATTTTAAACCCTGAAGATGAAAACAGCACAAAAAAATCCCTAAATGAACCACTTTCCTTCTAAAATTACAAGTAATGGATGCTAACATTGGCATACTTATGTGTTAACATCTTAGAAAATGCAGTTTAGTATTTCATGACCCTTTAAGGAAATTATCTTAAATATAATAAAATTAAGACTTCAAGCAGAAATCCCTAATCCAGAGTCACTTTAGACATTTTAAATAAATAAAAATAAAATTTTAAAAGGCTACTGAGCACATCTAAAACAATACAAGTGGTGGGAAACTTTTTAGGTGCAACTTTTGTTTGATAAAACCCATCTGGTAAGAGATTCTGACATGACTGATCGATTTTTATGAAAATGTAAAACAAAATTAAAGGAAGAAAAATACCTGCAGGAATAAAATCATAATCATCTTCATCAGTCTGTTGTTCTTCTGTTGTGTTTTCTTCTTTTATCTCCTCCTGCTTCACTTCAATCTTCACTGGTGTCTGCAGCATCTGCTGTTCTCCAGCATGAATCAAATCCACCTGCTCTCTCATGATGAACATCTGAACACAGGAACATCATCATTATAATGGACTGACATTCATCAAAATGAGATTAACATAGGTTGGTGCGATACGTGCAAATCAATCCCAGAACAACAGCAAAGGACCTTGTGAAGATGCTGGAAACAGGTAGACGAGTATCTATATCCACAGCAAAACAAGTCCTATATCAACATAACCTGAAAGGCTGCTCAGCAAGGAAGAAGCCACTGCTCCAAAACTGCCATAAAAAAGCCAGAATACAGTTTGCAAATGCACATGGGGACAAATATCAACTTTTTGAATAAATTTTCTCTGGTCTGATGAAACAAATTGTAACTGTTTGGCCATAATGACCATCGTTATGTTTGGAGGAAAAAGGACGAGGCTTGCAAACCAACAACACCATCCCAACTGTGAAGCATGGGGGTGGCAGCATCATGTTGTGGGGTTGCTTTAATGCAGGAGTGACTGGTGAACTTCACAATATAGATGGCATCATGAAGAAGGAAAATTATGTGGATATATTAAAGCAACATCTCAAGATATCAGCCAGGAAGTTAAATCTTGGTCGCAAATGGGTCTTCCAAATGGACTCCAAAACTGTGGCAAAATGATTTAAGGACAACAAAGTCAAAGTATTGGAGTGGCATCACAAAGCCCTGACCTCAACCTGATAGAATATTTGTGGGCAGAACTGAAAAAAGCATGTGCGATCAAGGAGGTCTACAAACCTGCCTCAGTTACAACAATTTTGTCTGGGGGAATGGGACAAAATTCCAGCAACTTAATGTGAGAAGCTTATGGAAGGCCCATTTACATTTATGCATTTGGCAGACGCTTTTATCCAAAGCAACTTACAGAGCCCTTATTACAGGGACAATCCCCCTAGAGCAACCTGGAGTAAAGTGCCTTGCTCAAGGACACAATGGTGGTGGCTGTGGGGCTTGAACCAGCATCCTTCTGATTAACAGATTACCAGTTATGTGCTTAGACCACTACACCACCACCACCACTCCTACCCAAAGTTCTGACCCACTGGGAATGTGATGAAAGAAATAAAAGCTGAAATAAATCATTCTCTCACATTCTTAAAATAAAGTAGTGATCCAAACAGACCTAAGACAGGAAATGTTTTCCCTGATTAAATGTCAGGAATTGTGTAAAACTGAGTTTAAATGCATTTAGCTAAGCTAGCTACTGAATTCAACTGTACATTATGCCTATACACTGTTAAAAAATATTATCAGCTACATTGAATTCATTAACAAAACAAAAAAAAAAAACGCTGAATTTAAAGAGTTCTTATATAAGAAAATAAACAGATTTTCTCATATTTCTGCTCGTTTTCCCTGAAGCTGAATGTTTTAAGCATCCAACACAAAACAATGCGACATTCTGAGATAAAAGCTTCTTTTAAGGTCATTAAAACGCCAAAAACAGAAAAACAACATGCACAGTAAAATACATAGATACTGATGCACATGTAAATGACGTAAAATAAATTAAACTCGTACCGAACTGGGCTCTCGGATTATCAGCTCTTTCATCTTGTTTGATGGCGGTTAGAAAAACAACTCTCGGTGTTCTTCCTCCATCTACTGGACTGGAGTGAATCACAAACAGAGTTAGCCTGAAAAACGAGCACAGTTAATCGTTTTAATTCAATTTTGCCAAGTCAAAGCTATTTTAGTAATATGTAATCCAAAATGTAATAATAATAATTCACATTATTATTGATCTTAGTTCACGTTGGTCATTCAACAAGGAAATTAATTAAAATTAAAAGCATAAACATGACTGATATTCACACATTACAATGGCCAAAGGATGTTATTGAAACTACTATTATTGTTGTCTTTGCAGGCTGGTGCTTTTCAAAAACTATCCATATATATATATCCAAATATTTAAGTAGTTGAGAGTGCGGGGAGCGCATAAGTCAGTGTGTCATGGGAGTGGGCGGTCGCTGAAGAGCTCTTATGGTGCACTTTGTTAGGCCGCGATTCTCTTACAACACATTTTCTTTCATGAAGATGAAATAATCTGGAGTGATAGCTTAAACAGAAGCATATACCATCGATTAGCAACCTTGGTGCTACCAGTTTGTCTGAATAAGTAGGTGTACAGGTGTTCCTTATAAAGTGGTCAGTCAGTGTATAGACAAACACAATTTGCTTATCAACACAAAAACATATATAATCTTTCATGTCTTTATTAAACATCCCATTAAACATTCACAGTGCTGTGGAAAAATGAAGTAAACCCTTGGATTTAATAACTGGTCAATCCTCCTTTGGCAGCCCCAAATCATGATGCTCCCGCCACCATTCATGTTGGTATGTGGGGCCCTTTTTACATAATACGTAGTGCTGCGTGCTCTTCCCAAACAATTCAGCCTTAGGTTCATCTGTCCACAAAACAGATTCCCAGTAGTGTTGTGGTGAGTCAAGGTGGTCTTTGGCAAACCCCATGCATGTGGCATTGTTTTTGTCTTCCTTTGTGTTGTCCTGCCATGGACACCATGCCTGTTTAATGTTTTCCGTATGGTAGACTCATGAACAGAGATGTTAACCAGTTTCAATGATTCTTTCAAGTCTTTAGCGGTCAATCTTGGGTTCTTGTTTACCTCATTGAGCATTCTGCGGTGTGCCCTTTGAGTCATCTTTGATGGCTTATTGAAACTTAGATAAAGACCAAACCAGATTTTAAGACAAATTTATACTTAAATGCAGGTAATTCCAAAGGGTTCACATACTTTTTCTTGCTACTGTACACACACACACAAAACATTTCTGAATTAATACAAAGACATTCCTTAAAGGTCCTTTGTTATTCTCTTAAATGATGCTGCTCTATTGGAAGAAATTCCATCCCAGTTATCACACGTACGTCTCGTGATGTCCGTTTTGCAATCTAATTAACATTCGCTAAACATCTTAAAAAGATCAGATATACAAACATTCTAAATCAAAAATGTCTCCAAGACATCTGCTGAATGTCTTATTTGTCAACCTAGACCTACTTATTGGCATATGTCTTACAGACATTTTGCAGATGAGCAAACAACCTAAAATACTTACGTATTCCAGATGTAAACACACATATCTAATAGACGTCTGGGTGATGTACAGTGGATATAAAAAGTCTACATACCCCAGTTAAAAAGCCAGGTTCTTGTGATGTAAAAGAATGAGACAAAGATAAATCATGTCAGAACTTTTTCCACCTTTAATGTGACCTATAACGTGAACAATTCAATTGAAAAACAAACGGAAATCTTTGAGTGGGAAAAATTAAAAAACTCCCAATAACCTGGTTGCATAAGTGTGCACACCCTTAAACAAATACTTTGTTGAAGCACCTTTTGATTTTATTACAGCACTCAGTCTTTTTGGGTAGGAGTCTATTAGCATGGCACACCTTGATGTGGCAATATTTGCCCACTCTTCTTTGCAAAAGCACTCCAAATCTGTGAGATTGCGAGGACATCTCCTGTGCACAGCCCTCTTCAGATCACCCCACAGATGTTCAATTGGATTCAGGTCTGGGCTCTGGCTGGGCAATTCCAAAACGTTAATCTTCTTCTGGTGAAGCCATGCTTTTGTGGATTTGGATGTGAGCTTTGGGTCGTTGTCGTGCTGAAAGGTGAAATTCCTCTTCATCTTCAGCTTTCTAATGGATGCCTGAAGGCAAGGCAGAGGGCAGGGCCGGGTCGTGATCGCCTCCTCCTTTCCATTGATCCCTTTACACTGGTGCCGAAATCCGGGAAGGAGGAGGGATACGCCGTAGTGGAGTACTCTCCACTACCGTTCACCCCAACGGAGCAGCCGCGGCCATCTGCCGGGGGACGAGGAGCCCAGCCGCGTGGAAGAGGACGATGGCCGCTGACCACAAGGGGAGAAGGGGCTCCTAACCGACTGCTAGGAGTGGTCAGGGCCGCTGCCAGGGGCGCAGGAGTCGCCTACCGGCCGCTGAAACGCAACAGGGTTTGAGACCGCCGACCGCGAGCAGGGAGGGGCTCGCTGCGACCGCCTGGAGCGGGAAAACCGCTGCCAGGGGCGGGGGAGACCCCTTCTGTCCCCCGGAAGGCGGAGCCGGGTCGTGATCCTACACACCCGGTCCCGTATTAGGCTAATTAAGCCTCTGAGAGGGATAAAGGTCGAATGCAGAGGATCATGTGGGAGAGAGATAATTTACAGACATGTCCGTCATGTGTGTGTTTGTCTTTTAAGTTTATCATTAAAACTATTATTTATATTGTCAAGCCGGTTCTCGCCTCCTCCTTTCAATCGATCCCTTTACAGCCTGGTATTTGGAACTGTTCATAATTCCCCTCCACCCTGTCTAAGGCCCAGGTTCCAGCTGAAGAAAATCAGCCCCAAAGCATGATGCTGCCACCACCATGCTTCACTGTGGGTATGGTGTTCTTTGGGTGATGTGCAGTTTTGTTTTTGCACCAAACATACCTTTTGGAATTATGGCCAAAAAGTCCAACCTTGGATTCTTCAGACCATAACATATTTTCCCACATGCTTTTGGGAGACTTGATGTTTGTTTTTGCAAACTTCAGCTAGGCTTGGATGTTTTTCTTTGTAAGAAAAGGCTTCTGTCTTGCCACCCTACCCCATAGCCCATTCATATGAAGAATATGGGAGATTGTTGTCACATGTAGCACACAGTACTTGCCAGTAATTCCTGCAGTTCCTTTTGCTGTAGTTTTGTTTGCTGTTAATGTTGCTGTAGGCCTCTTGGAAGCCTCCCTGACCAGTTTTCTTCTCGTCATTTCATCAATTTTGGAGGGACATCTTATGCTTTGGACATTGTTTTTACCCTTCTCCTGACTGATATCTTTCAACAATGAGATCCCTCTGATGCTTTAGGAGCTCTCTGCGGACCATGGCTTTTGCTCCGAGATGCAACTAAGAAAATGTCAGGAAAATCCTGCTAGAACAGCTGAACTTTATTTGTGATTAATCAGAGTCACTTTAAATGATGGCAGGTGTGTAATGACTTCTATTTAACATGACTTTGAATGTGATTGGTTAATTCTGAACACAGCCACATTCCCAGTTATAAGAGGGTGTGCAAACTTATGCAACCAGGTTATTGTAAGGTTTTTCATTTAAATTTTTCCCCCACAAAGATTTCAGTTTGTTTTTCAATTGAATCGTTCACATTATAGGTCACATTAAAAGTGGAAAAAGTTCTTCTTTTCTTTTACATCACAAAAACCTGGCATTTTAACAGGGGTGTGTAGACTTTTTATATCCACTGTACATGTAGTATCAGGGTCTTTGGGTTTAATGTGAATTATTTACTTGATATCGTTGGACCTGAAGATGACTTTTGCTCACTGTGACTCCTTGGGCAATTCTTTTTTACATGTCTATGTAGATTACTTGCTGCGCAGAAACTCTTTTCACAGTGTAAGCAGTGGTATGGTTTCTCTCCAGTGTGGACTCTCTCATGTTTTTTCAGGTTTTGTGACTGAGTGAAACTCTTTCCACAGTGTGAGCAGTTGTAAGGTTTCTCTCCAGTATGAATTCTCTCGTGTTTTTTCAGGTTTTGTGAATGAGTGAAACTCTTTCCACAGAGTGAGCAGTTGTAAGGTTTCTCTCCAGTATGAATTCTCTCATGTTTTTTCAGGCTATCTGATAGTGTAAAATTCTTTCCACAGTGTGAGCACTTGTATGGTTTCTCTCCAGTATGGATTCTCTCATGTTTTTTCAGGTTTTGTGAATGAGTGAAACACTTTCCACAGTGTGAGCACTTGTAAGGTTTCACTCCAGTATGGATTATCTTGTGTTTTTTCAGGCTATTTAATAGAGTAAAATTCTTTCCACAGAATGAACACTTGTAAGGTTTTTCTCCGGTATGAATTCTTTGGTGCTCTCTGAGGTGGCCGGCTGTAATAAAGGTCTTCCCACATTCAAAGCACATATGAGACTCCATGCCGAAATGTATTTTCTGGTGCTCATTAAAATAGCACAGCCGTACAAAACTCTTTCCACAAGAAGAGCACTTGTAAGGCTTCTCGTTTGTATGAGTTTTCAGATGTATTTTCAGGGCTAAATCCACAACAAATGTTTTACCACACTGATCACATTCAAATGGGCGTTCTTCAGAGTGAGAATGGAGATGATTCTTGAGATGGTCAGCATATACAAAACTTTTTCCACACTGATGGCACGTGTAAGGTCTCTCTCCAGCATGAAGTCTCATGTGTATATTAAGCTTGCTTTTACATGTGAAATTCTTTCCACACTCAGCGCAATTGAAAGTATTTTTGGCTGCTCTTCTTTGATGTGTTTCTGGTGAGAAATTCTTGTAAGTTTTTGAGCCACTTAAAGACTCATCATGCTGTTTCTGATACTGATGTTTCTCCTCCACTTCATGTTGCTCTTGACTTTCCTCTTTCACTTCCATCAGCTCTACAATGAACACAGTAAATTGACAAAAATCAATTCAAGATGTACAAATATAAATCATGAAATTGAACCCTACTTTAATGGCAGAACACAACAAATTTCCAGTATATATTTGTGATTTGTGCTGTGCAAAAGGTATATATTTATACCATCAATTCTGGCTGATAACTGCATGTCATGATTATAGTCATTTAGATTGAATGTGAACCACAGTAACATAATTAAAGTCATACATGTTTGGAACAACATGAGCAGGGTATGAAATTAACGTTTTTGCCTACCAACCACGGTGGCAGGTGAATACCCAATTTTACCAGCCACTGATTTTTCACTAGTGATGCAAATTTTGGCTAATACTTTTACCCGAGTAACCACCAGCATTGTCAATGTCAAATTTATTTATATAGCACAATTTAATACAACAGTGGTTGACCAATGTGCTGTACAACATCAAATACATTTACATTACATTCATGCATTTGGCAGATGCTTTTATCCAAAGCGACTTACAGAGACCTTATTACAGGGAGCAACCTGGAGTTAAGTGCCTTACTCAAGGACACAATGGTGGTGGCTGTGGGGATCGAACCGACAACCTTCTGCTTAACAGTTTAGTGCTTTAGCCCACTACGCCACCACCACTTCCATAAATACAATAAAAGACCTCATAAGAAAATCTCCAAGCTTGATTAAAAGCCAATGAGGATACATGCGTTTTGAGCACTGAATTAAAACCAGGTACCAAAGGGGCAGTTCTAATATGCCAAGGCAAACTGTTCCAGAGCTTAGGGCAAGCTTTGACAAAAGCATGGTCACCTCTTTGCTTCTCTGGATCTAAGAACAAAAAGCAATCTTTGATCACCAAATCAAGACCTCTAGAGGTAATGTATAGGCACAATGGTTCAGAGCGGCAGTTAATTGTTTTAAGATTTATAAAAAAAAATCTGTATCGAATCGGCAGCCAATGAAGCTAGACTAAAATTGGAGGAACGTGTATAAGCATACGAATGGCCTTCTAGAGGCAGCATTTTGGACCAGTTGTAGGGCTGAAACAATTAGTCGACGTTATTGACACTGTCGACAATAAAATATGTTGAATAGTCATTTGGTCTCATTTAATATAACATGATGTCACATTAAACTCAAGATGACGCCTGAGAGGAGCACTGCAGCTCACGCCTGATTGAGGAGAGGAAGAAGACACAGCTTACAGTCTAGATGCACTACAATCTTTTCATACAGCTTCAGGTGAAGTAGATCGCAAAGTATGAGGAAATTATACAAAAATATAAAATAAGTAAATACAGAAGCCCAACTGCATTTATCTGCTTATCAAATTTGAGGCTGCTGTCAATTAAGAAACCTAAATTCTTCACACAGAGTGAAGCGTGGGAACACTGGAATGGAAGATTTATACTTGGGCTAGGATTCTAAAAAACATCAAGTCTGCATCAAGAGATGAAATGGTGCTCCTTATGCAATTCAAGGTTTACATTCTATTTGACCCCCTCTAGTTTGTATAGGCTTGGTCTTAAAGACACACCCACCTGCTGGCGATACCAATCAGAAGATGGATACACAACACATGTGTTCTGGTGGTGTTTTAAGATACAAGAATTTTGGATGAAGGTTCAGAGTTTTATGTGTGAAATTTTGGGTACTCAAATTTCATTTTGCCCCAGACTCTGTATTTTAGGCGAAGAGGCGGTCATCAATATAGGAGATAGACACATAAAAAATGGGATGGCATCCATTTCCACTGATCAACCTCTATATAAGGTCCCACAGTTAACAGTGCATGACAGAGCACAAACCGAGCCATTAAGTCCAAGGAATTGTTTGTAGACTTCCGAGACAGGATTGTATTGAGGCACAGTTCTGGGGAAGGGTACAGAAACATTTCTGCAGAATTGAAGGTCCCAATGAGCACAGTGGCCTCCATCATCAGTAAATGGAAGTTTGGAACCACTAGGACTCTTCCTAGAACTGGCTGCCCGGGCCAAACTGAGCGATCGGGGGAGAAGGGCCTTAGTCAGGGAGGTGACCAAGAACCCGATGGTCAGACTGACAGAGCTCCAGTGTTTCTCTGTGGAGAGATGAGAACCTTCCAGAAGGACAACCATCTCTGCATCACTCCACCTATCAGGCCTGTATGGTAGAGTGGCCAGACGGAAGCCACTCCTCAGTAAAAGGCACATGACAGCCCACCTGGAGTTTGCCAAAAGGCACCTGAAGGACTCTCAACTCTTTGGCCTGAATGGCAAGCATCATGTCTGGACGAAACCAGGCACCACTCATCACCTGGCCAATACCATCCCTACAGTGAAGCATGGTGGTGGCAGCATCAGTGAATCCAACAAGTCGACACCTCCCATGTGCTGATTGAATGTGGATACTACTGCATGGCATGGGACCTTGATGGTTTTCTTTTGGCCTTTGTCCTATCTGTCAACATGGGATACAGGGTGAGCACCTATGTAGCTACAAAGGAGGGTGACTGGCCTGTTGTTATACCATTTGACGGCATGCAGCTGGGTATCACGAACATAGGCTGTTTTTTCCTGGAAAGACCCACGGCCAGATTTTTTCAGATCAGCGTCTGGCATCATGGAACTTCCTGGCAAGCGATTAGAGTGTACTGTACCTAGACAGTGGATGCCTTGCTGGGACAGCACAAGCATCAGTGGGACTGAGCTAAACCAGTTGTCAAAGAACAGCTTGAAATTCCTATTCTTCGGTACTGGTTCTGCCAGGCGCAGTATTACATTCCCACTTTACCCTATATCTGGAAGCTCAGGTGGATGGACAGCTTTCCCAGTATAAACTTCAAAATTGTGTGGAACGCCATCTGATCCAGCAAGAACCAGTATTTTGTAACCCCATTTTCTTGGTTTACTGGGTAGGTACTCTGCTTGATTCTGCTCTTGCCTTTAAATGGCACCACTTGTTCATCCACACTCAACGTCTCATGCATAGGAAGTTGTTTCAGCTTGGTAAGGATGTGATTTAGGAGAGGCCGAATCTTGTATAGCTCATCTTAGTCAGCCATATCTCTTGTGGGCTGACAACGGTTGTCACTGAAATGGAGAAATCTTTTGATAGCCTCCCATCATGCAAGAGGCATCACATCAGCAACATGTGCAATACGGCTACTTTGGCTCCAAAACATGCGGGTGTCTGGAAGACCAAATAAAGACAGGGGGAGCACAGTGCCAAAGAACTGTTCAAGTTCTTGAACAGTAAGGTCAAGCGGATTGGCAGGATTGCACTGGATGTTGTACAGGTTTGACTCATTAACAATTAGCTCAAAGAGGTCATCGGAGATAAGACTTTTGAAATATTGGTATGGAGACTGAATTTCATCGGCTGAGGGAGGGATGAGAAACCATGCATTCCTTTGTAAGGTGGTCAAATGTAATTTTGGAATGCGCTTCAAGATACGTTTTTAAAGGGTGAAGCACTTTAACTTGATATGGCTAAAAAACGGCACTCCTGCACAAGCTGCTGAATAAACTAGGAAGCTCAACTGCCAAAGATGTTGGCCTAGCGCAGTGGCTCTCAAACTGCAGGGTGCCGCAACAACTGGCTAAGGGTGCCACGCAATCTCTGCTCAGTTCAATATTTTAATAGCTACCAATGCTAAGAAATACCAGTAGTATCAAGCTCTGACCCAGTTCGGTACCTACATGCCATTTGATTGATCAAAATGCCCCTCTTGACACACTATTAATGTAAACACTGCTGTTATTATACAAGTAGACGGGACAAAAATCTTATATTTCAAAATATTGGATCTGTGTGATGTGACTTTTGAGTCTTGTAACAGACTCTGAATTGTCTGTTGTCATGAAAATGTAAATCATTAAAGGAGCAAATATACCTGAAGGAATAAAATCATCTTCATCTCTCTGTTGTTCCTCTGCTGTGTTTTCTTCTTTTATCTCCTGCTTCACTTCAATCTTCACTGGTGTCTGCAGCATCTGCTGTTCATCATCATCTTCATCACTCTGTTGTTCCTCTGATGTGTTTTCTTCTTTTATCTCCTGCTTCACTTCAATCTTCACTGATGTCTGCAGCATCTCCTGGTCATTATCATCTTCATCACTCTGTTGTTCCTCTGATGTGTTTTCTTCTTTTATCTCCTGCTTCACTTCAATCTTCACTGATGTCTGCAGCATCTGCTGTTCATCATCATCTTCATCACTCTGTTCTTCTGTTGTGTTTTCTTCTTTTATCTCCACTTGCTTCACTTCAATCTTCACTGGTGTCTGCAGCATCTGCTGTTCATCAACATCTTCATCACTCTGTTCTTCTGTTGTGTTTTCTTCTTTTATCTCCTCTTGCTTCACTTCAATCTTCACTGGTGTCTGCAGCATCTGCTGTTCATCTTCATCTCTCTGTCGTTCCTCTGATGTGTTTTCTTCTTTTATCTCCTCCTGCTTCACTTCAATCTTCACTGGTATCTGCAGCATCTGCTGTTCTCCAGCATGAATCAAATCCACCTGCTCTCTCATGATGAACATCTGAACACAACAGGATATTCTCAAATTTATTCTCGTTTCTTCTGAAATTCAGCGAGGCTAAGATAGTTTTGTTGTTGATTTTCCAGACACAGTGATAAACAGTGATAACTCTTAAACGACTTAGAAAATACTATCCAAAATAGTATTACTGTAAAACATGGAAATCTAATAATATTCTTCAAGCTTGTTTTCATTATTTTCACTCGATATTATGAGCATTTGCCTGCAAAAGCCGTCGCAATGTGAGTTACCCCGGGAAGAGGTCCTCCTGTCGGCAGCGGTAATTAAGGGACCGTAGAGAAAGTGCAATTTTTCCTTTTGAACCTTCTTTTTTTAATAGATTTTGTTGAAAAACAGAGGCACGAAACCAACGTCATTCAATAGAGGAGGGCAGTGTGGAACTTTCACAACCTTTCATTTTAACCTTAGTGGATGAATAAGGATCTGCATGTCCAAAATCACCTTTTTTTTGTAATAGCTTTTCGGTTGAAAAACAAGAGGCATGAAATCAATGTCATTCAATAGATAGGACAATGCGCAACTTTCACAACCTTTCGTTTTAGCCCTAGAGGTCCACTCGCCGGCCAACTTTGGAATGCTGCGTACTGTCCTCTTCTATTGAATGATGTTGGATTCGAGTCTTTATGTTTTTCAACAAAAAGCTATTACAAAAATAAACTTAATTTTGGACGTGCTGTAGCCTATTCAACCACTAGGGGTAAAACGAATGGTTGTGAAAGTTGCGCCCTGGCTTCCTCTATTGAATGACGTTGGTTTTGTGTCTTTATGTCCTTACAAAAAGAATGTTTATATTGGACATGCATTTCACACACCAAACTATTACACACACAATTACATTTTTTTATTGCACTTTCTCCACGGTCCCTTAATTACCGCTGCCGACAGGAGGACCTCTCCCCCGGGGTAACTCACATTGCGACGGATTTAGCAGGCAAATGCTCATAATATCGAGTGAAAATAATGAAAACAAGCTTGAAGAATATTATCAGCTTTCCAAATATTTTCTAAGCCATTTAAGATTTATCGCCGTTTATTGCCGAATGTGTCTGGAATATCAACAACAAAACTATCTTGACCTCGTTTAGCGTCCTTCACAAAACAACGCGACATGCTGAGATAAAAAGCTTATATTAAGGTCATTAAAACGCCAAAACAACATTCACAGTAAAATACATAGATATTGATGCACATGTAAATACATCAAATGACGTAAAATACATTGAACTCGTACCGAACTGGGCTCTCGGATTATCAGCTCTTCTTTCATCTTGTTTGATGGCGGTTAGAAAAACAAATCTCGGTGTTCTTCCGCCATCTACTGGACTGGAGTGAATCACAAACTGAGTTAGCCGGAAAAACTAGCACAGTTCATCAATTTTGCCAAGTCAAAGCTATTTTATGTACTGGGATCTTCTTTAATGTTGGTCGTTCAACATGTAAAGGGGGCGGATGAATTATAATTAACTGATGTTTACACATAATGATGACAAAAGGATGTTGTAGAAACTCATACATTTTTAGGCTATTATTATAGTCTTTTGGAAGAGTGTTATAAAAATCCTGCTCCGCAGTCACAAAATGGTAGAAATGCCTAAACTGTGTTGACATCTGAAGGAAATACGCTCATGAACACTTGCAGAACATAAGTTATAACTTAGAAATACAATGCTGAGTCTTCTAAATCAACACCATCCTGAAAACTGAGCCTTTATTTAGGGTTTCATAAAATACTGTACCGGAGCACTGTAACTGCATTATTCAAAATAACCAATGACTTCAACATAGTCGATGGGTTTTAAAATAAGACATATATAAACAGTAGCTGTTGGCAGAATTATCAATATAAATAACTGTAAAGCTTTTCGAGGGGAAGGAGGACAGGAAACAGGTCTTCACCACAAGGTAAGCTTTTTTAATTCTCTTTGGTTCTCACAGTATTATTATCACACACAATACAAATGTCAAACACTGGGTTTGCTTGTCGTCTCTCTCCTCGACTGGAGGCTCTGTGTCTCCTTTTATGCCGCTCTCCTCATGCTCACTGGAATCAGAGACAGGTGTTAGGGCCCTTACCGCTTTCCTCTCCCGGACGGGTGCTTGACCACGCCCCCGCTGCCACATACCCCCACCGCCCGACTCAGGCCGGGGCACCATCCGGCCTGCCTACCACTCCCCCCCCCATTTCTGGAGAGAAAGTCGGCGACAGCCATCTGCACCCCCGGTCTGTGGACCACCATGAATTTAAAGGGCTGGAGCGCCAGGTACCAACGGGTGATCCGGGCGTTAGTATCTTTCATGCGGTGGAGCCACTGGAGAGGGGCGTGATCCAAGCAGAGGGTGAAGGCCCGCCCCATCAGGTAATACCGGAGGGTGAGGACCGCCCACTTGATGGCCAAACACTCCTCCTCCACGGTGCTGTACTTGGTCTCCCTCAAAGAGAGCTTCCGGCTAATGTAAAGCACTGGGCGCTCCTCCCCCTCCACCACCTGCGAGAGTACGGCCCCCAGCCCTCTGTCTGAAGCGTCCGTCTGCAAAATAAAAGGGAGAGAGAAGTCAGGTGCATGAAGAAGCTGCCCCCACAAAGTGCGGCTTTAACCTGCATAAACGCCTGTTGACACTGCTCCGACCATTGAACCGGATCTGGAGCCCCCTTTTTAG
The DNA here is from genome assembly GCF_025860055.1 of Xyrauchen texanus. Classification (NCBI taxonomy): domain Eukaryota; kingdom Metazoa; phylum Chordata; class Actinopteri; order Cypriniformes; family Catostomidae; genus Xyrauchen; species Xyrauchen texanus. Next base: position 2,892,940 of record NC_068306.1, read on the forward strand.
TGAGGTCAGTCAGCGGGCTGGTGACGTCCAAATAATTAGGCACAAACCTTCTATAATAGCCAGCCAGCCCCAGGAACTGCCTCACCCCCTTTTTGGTCTTAGGTCTAGGGCAAGTCGCAATCGCCGCGGTCTTATCAATTTGGGGACGCACCTGGCCATGACCCAAGTGGAACCCCAGATACCGTACCTCCACACGCCCAATCGCACACTTCTTAGGGTTTGCTGTGAGCCCTGCCCGCCGCAGCGATCTCAGGACAGCCCTCAGATGTTGCATGTGCCGCTGCCAATCATTGCAATAAATGATAATATCATCTAAATAGGCAGCGGCGTACGCGGTGTGTGGTCTGAGGATCCGATCCATGAGGCGCTGAAACGTGGCCGGAGCCCCAAACAAACCGAAAGGAAACGTCACAAATTGGTGTAATCCAAACGGCGTCGTGAAGGCTGTTTTCTCACGGGACATTGGTGTCAAGGGGATCTGCCAATAACCCTTTGTTAAATCCAGGGTCGAATAAAATCGAGCAGTACCTAACCGATCGAGCAGTTCATCAACACGGGGCATTGGGTACGCGTCAAATTTAGACACCGCGTTGACTTTTCTGTAATCCACACAGAATCGAACCGACCCATCACTCTTGGGAACAAGAACAACCGGGCTGGACCAATCACTGTGGGATTCCTCTATTACGCCCATATCAAGCATCGCATCTAATTCCTCCCGTACTATTTTCTTTTTATGTTCGGGTAAGCGATAGGGGCGGCAACGCACCACCGCGCCCGGCTCGGTCTCGATGTGGTGCTGTATGATGTCTGTACGGCCCGGTAGAGGGGAAAACACATCCGCAAATTCCTTTTGTAATTCGGAAACCTCTGAGTTGACGCGGTGAGAGGTGATCTCCACAAGTAACCGGAGTGTTAAGATCATAGTTTTTGTTTACCTCCGGTCCGAGCTCCGCCCTCTCCGGAACTACCGTGGCCAACGTCACAGAGGCCGCCTCCTCCCTCCACAATTTCAGGAGGTTGAGGTGATAAATTTGACGTGCGCCCCCTCTATCGGTACGTTTAACTTCATAAGTAGATCCCCTACTTGTCGTGTGACCTCAAAGGGTCCTTGCCACTTGGCGAGTAATTTAGAGCTCGATGTTGGGAGTAATACGAGTACCTTATCTCCCGGTGCAAATTCCCGTGAGCCGAGCACCCCTGTCATACAGTCGGCGCTATGCTTCTTGAGCTTGGAGCAAATTCTCCTGTGTTAGTCGCCCCAGTGTGTGGAGTTTTGCTCTAAGATCGAGAACGAACTGAATTTCATTTTTGCTATTAGAAGGTCCCTCCTCCCAAGCTTCGCGGATGATGTCAAGGACACCGCGGGGTGTCAGCCTGCACAGCAGCTCAAACGGGAGAACCCTGTGGAGGCTTGTGGGACCTCTCGTACTGCAAACAACAGGGGTCTAGCCACTTATCCCAATTTCTAGCGTCATCGTGTACGCAATTTACTGAATCATGTTCTTGAGCGTTTTATTAAATCGTTCCACTAGGCCATCAGTCTGCGGATGGTAAACGCTAGTGCGAATCGATTTAATGCCCAAGAGCTCGTAAAGTTCGCGAAGTGTTCGTGACATAAAAGTCGTAGCCTTGATCGGTGAGGATTTCTTTCGAATCCCCACCGGAGATTATCTTGAAGAGTGCCCCTGCAACACTACGTGCGGAGATGTTGCTCAGAGGCACTGCTTCCGGATATCGCGTCGCGTAATCCACTAGGACTAACACGGCGATGTCCGCGTGCTGACCATTCTAATGGCCCGACGAGGTCCATCCCAATTCTTTCGAAGGGGCCTCGATTAATGGTAGAGGGCGCAATGGCGCTTTTGGGGTGGCCGGTGGGTTTACCAGCTGACATTCACGCACGCCGCGACACCACCTGCGGACGTCACCGCCAATGCCCGGCCAATAGAAACGGGCTATTAGACGGAGAAGTGTTTTCCGTTCCCCTAGGTGACCGGCCATAGGATTATAGTAAGCCACCTGGAAAACCATTTCCCGGCGGTTCCGTGGAATCAATAATTGTGTTACTTCCTCCTTTGTTTGAGCGTCCTGCGTCACTCTATATAACCGATCTCTAATCATGGCAAAGTATGGGTATGCAATGGCGATGCCCGGCCGGAGCTGTTGACCATCAATTACTCTCACTTGGTCAAGAGCATGTTTAAGGGTTTCGTCCCGCGACTGCTCTAGAGGGAAGTCCCCCTCAGGGAATTCCCTGAGAGGAGGGTTGGCCACCTCGCCCCTTCCCTCGTCATTCCGAGCAGCCGAGGACGGCCCCGGCTCCGCCTCCCCTGCCAAAGCATCGCACACCACACACCTCTTTATGCAGTGAGGCGGGAACTAACCGCTGCCTCCACACTATGGTTTTTTCCCCTGAATTTAATCGCCAAATTCACCATGGGATACTTGTGAACATCCCCATGCACACACCTCACCCTCACCAGTTTAGCTAAACCCAAAGCCCCGGGTTGAACCAAGCGTTGGTGGATGATGGTCTGATTGCAGCCGGTATCCAGCAAAGCTTGGTAAATACCCCCCTGATCCTTACCGGAATCCGGTATGCTCCAGCCCGATAGGGGGCAGCCTGCGGGGCATCAGAGATCCGCACCACCGTCACCAACTCCATCAGCGGACACTGATCCCGGAAGTGGTCCGGGTCTCCGCACCTCCAACAGGCCGGCCCAGGCGTTGCGGCCGCACTTGTGCTGGCGGGCGCCCCCACCTGAGGAGGAGAGCGGCTGAAAGACGGGGAATGGGAGGGTACATTCTCCCAAGGCCGGGAAGCTGGTCTCTGGAACCCTCCACGCCTGCGCAGGGCAGGAACAGGCCCTGGGGAGAGAACAGAAGGAGAGAACATAGGGGAGGGGGCGAGGGCAGGGGCAGACACAAGGGAAGGGGAGAGAGAGAGAGACGAAGAAGAGGGCTCATCCACCCTCGGGATCGCCGCCAAGTGGTCCTCCTCCAGCGACACCGGGCGATGGCACTGGACCCACCCTGCCGTCTTCCGAGGCAGCCGTTGAACGAGCTGTTCCAGTACCACCTGGTCGATTACTCCCTCGACGTCGCGGTCCCCCGCGAGCAGCCACCTCTGACAGGCGTCCCGGAGCCGTTGGGCGAACGCGAATGGGCGATCGGACATTCCTAGTTTCATGCCCCGGAAGAGCTGGCGATTCTCTTCCGGGCTCCGACCGACCCGCTGCAGAATAGACCTCTTCAGATCGGTGTAGGCCAGGAGGTTCGTCGCTGGCAGCTGCTGTGCCGCAAGTTGAGCTTCCCCGGACAGGAGAGGAATCAGGCGGGCTGCCCACTGTTCGCGGGGCCAGCCCCAAATTTCTGCTGAGCGCTCAAACAAATTGAGGAAGGCCTCAGGATCATCTGCTGCCCCCATCTTCTGTAGCATGGGGGGGGCAGTGTAGTGCGGGTGTCCGGGGTCGCGGTTGTGGCCGACGCCTCCTCCTGGCTGAGGAGGCTCCGGATAGCGAGACGGTCGTCTGCCTGAGCCCGCATGATTTCAAAAAACCGGCGATCTTGGTCCTGCCGGAGCTCAAGCAGGGATTGCTGGTGGCCTTGATGCAGCGTCGCGAGGGACTGGAGGACTTCTGCCAGCTGGGATGACTCTATGGGGCGACCACTTTCCATGCTTCCTTTAAAGTTCCCGGGTTTCGGCACCAGTGTAAAGCTTTTCGAGGGGAAGGAGGACAGGAAACAGGTCTTCACCACAAGGTAAGCTTTTTTAATTCTCTTTGGTTCTCACAGTATTATTATCACACACAATACAAATGTCAAACACTGGGTTCGCTTGTCGTCTCTCTCCTCGACTGGAGGCTCTGTGTCTCCTTTTATGCCACTCTCCTCGTGCTCACTGGAATCAGAGACAGGTGTTAGGCATAATTTAGCTCAGGTGTAAGCGCCCTTACCGCTTTCCTCTCCCGGACGGGCACTTGACCACGCCCCCGCTGCCACAATAACATTAAATCAACCTTAACTAGGCCAATGAAGTGAGCTTTTGTTTATGGTTATAAAAATATAACTTTTTTTTGGTGACGTTTGCTTTAAACTAGGTGCCGCTGTTGCTCTGTCCTGTGTTTATGGATTTTCCAAAATCCATAAACCAATTCTTATTCTGTACAAAATGTTGGCACCTGATTGTCTTTCACTGTTTGTTGTACAACCATGAATAAGGTGTTAAATCGACCGGGTTATTGAGGAGATGATTGCTGTGACTTTTATAAGAGATCGGGTGAACGATATCTGCCCGCCACGTAAAAAACAGTGCAAAAAAATACTTAACACTGAGAAGTGATCAGTCGGATGATATCTCAAGATGGGATAGGATCTTTTGACTTGGGCTATAGCAAGAAGCCATTTTTGTTTCACCCTGGAAACTATTTAATAACCATCAAGGGTATCCTGGTAACCGTTTATCAACACCCATTTCTCAGCACCAGGACATCGTAGATACATGGGAGTGGGATCTTTTGACTCCGGAAAGTGTACTGACTGAGGCCCTTTATGGGACATTATGGTGACGAGTTTTGCCACGCCAAGCACCACTCACATTTTCTTCAGAAAAAGAACCAATCTAGTTAATATAGAACATTTAGATGCAACTGAAGTTGACCCAAAGACCTCCACAATTCAGAAAAACCCATTACAATCCACAGAATAAAAACGTGCAAGGAAACAAAAACCAAAATATATCATAAAATAAAATTAGAAAGACAATATTAATAACATCATATAGCTAAAAAAAAAAAAAAAAAGAATAAGGAAGGGTTGGCCATAGACCTCAGTCAAAAGTTATAAAAATGGGCCTTCCGAGAACTTTCGTTGGAAACACTGTACTTGCAAAGTTGCTTCTGGAGATGTAAGCTACACTCTAGTATTGCCACACAAATGAGCTCATTGTTGTCAAGCTCCAGATAAATTCGTAAGATACTCGGAATATGCATCTTTATACTTACTAGTTACCAGAAGAACCATCCTACCTCATGTGCTGGATCCCCCCGCACACCAGCTGCCATTCAATCCGGCGATGTTATTGGATGACCACGTCCGCCACGTTTTCTGTCCAGTGTGAATATGATTCGGAAAAGAGTTTGAGCCTTTTGTTGCCATGCAGGACATGCATAACTTAACCAAAAAAAAAATTAAATGCACTCTACAGGCCAAGTATACTTCGGCTGCCCACGTTGCGGATCACAGATCAGCGGCAAGTTGCATGATGCAAAATCTGTCATGAGCTTAGGTGCTTTCACACTAGCACTTTTGGTGCGCACCCCGGTTCGAATGACATCAGAGTTCGGTTCGTTTGGATGATGTGAACACTGTCTTCCGAACTCGGGTGCGCACCCGCGAACCGTACTCGAGTCCGCTTAAAAAGGTGGTCTGGGGTACGGTTCATGTGAACTCCAGTACGGTTCGCTGCTGATATGAACGCAATCGAACCAAACCGCGGAAGTGAACCGCTATTGATGACGTATAATGTGGTCGTCAGTCTCACACGCGTCACTTTCAAAATGAGCGGAAAGGGTTTACTTTAGCGTGCGCGCGTGCGCGTGCGGCGTCGTGTATACACACGCACTTCGATGCGGCGCGCGTGTGTATACACTTACCTTGACTAAAGCGGGATTGACGCACACGCACTGCAAGCAGAGAGATGATTTCTGCTTGCCTTCGCAAAAATTGTCTTCGGTGGACAGCCCGCTGTCTTTTGAACGATTTCAGTATTTTTGCGGCAGACAGACGCAAGTGTGTTTCTGTATCTTGATGTTGAAAACAAAACCAAAGGTTAAAAAAAGAAGAACAAATGTGAACCGAGCAAGTCTATTCATTGAATTTTGACGCCTTTTCATTTTGCGGTTATCAAGCAACACGATTACGCACCAGCTGCAGCTTGATGACGCAAGCGTACCGCGGTTCGGGTACAAATATATAATGTGAACACAGTCCATCGGGGGCAGGGGGGAGCAATCGAACTCTGGTTCAGAACAGGCAATCGAACCAAGTGTGAAAGCCCCCTTAGTCTGCCAGGCAGACCACAAGCAGCCCAGATTTCCTTGACACACGAACAAGATCCTCGTCTGTGCGTGCCATCTGTGGATGCGCCTGCCATTGATTGTACCAAAAGACTACTACAAAGCAGCTGTAGTGGGCATGCATCGAACACGTTTGTATTCAATCACGGACAGAAGAGTATACTTTGAAAACATTGCAGTTGACTGTGTGAGAGCCGATCTGGAATGCACAAAAATAAAGTATACCCTGGTCTTAAGCCTATTCATCTACACAATTCTTTGCAAAATAGGCTTTTAGGTCCTAAGTTTTGACTTGCGCCCACAGACAAAATATGAAACCACGAGCCTGGCAATCAATTTCATCAGAAAAGTGCAGTGAGAGATGCTGAACATGTTGGCAATGCTGACGAAGGTCGTTGCTCACTTGGAGGATCTTGCTGTGATTTGTGGATCGATCACTGCCATGGAGGTGAAGTTAACTGATGTGGTTACAAGAGTGGGGGATGTTGAGAAATGGACCGATTATCATGGAGTCATCAGAGAGGGAATTATCTGCTACCTCAGAGAGGGACGGCTCCTCTGTGGAGATCGTCAAAAGCACCAAATTCCTTGGTGTTCACTTGGCGGAGAACCTCACCTGGTCCCTCAACACCAGCTCTATCACCAAGAAAGCCCAGCAGCATCTCTACTTTCTTCGAAGGCTTAGGAAAGCACATCTCCCAACCCCCATCCTCACTACATTCTATAGAGGGACTATTGAGAGCATCCTGAGCAGCTGCATCACTGCCTGGTTTGGGACTTGCACCGTTTCGGACCGCAAAGCCCTGCAGAGGATAGTGAGGACAGCTGAGAAGATCATTGGGGTCCCTCTTCCCTCCATCAAAGACATTTACAAAAAACACTGTATCCATAAAGCAACCAGCATTGTGGACGACCCCACACACCCCTCACACAAACTCTTTACCCTCCTCCCGTCTGGCAAGAGGTACCGAAGCATTCGGGCCCTCACGGCCAGACTGTGTAACAGCTTCTTCCCCAAGCCATCAGACTCCTCAATACTCAGAGACTGGTTTGACACACACGTGTCCTGAGTTGCACTTTAATTACTGTCACTTTATAACTGTCTGCTACCTCAATAACTGCTATGTGCATAGAACACTATCTCATAGTATGTTATGTTTACATTTTAGAAACTGTCATCTTTTGCACTACTGAGTACTGGTCGGCGCTGCACTGTCTATTGTCCTGTTCATTGTCAGAAATTTGTTGTACTGTCCCGTACTTTTTGCACATGTTTGCACGTGCACTTTATATGGGTATATATAGGTTTTTTATATAGGTATTTTATTTCGTTGTGTTGTCTCATGTGGTCCTGTGTTGGTCCTTTGTTGTTTTTATGTAGCACCATGGTCCTGGAGGAACGTTGTCTCGTTTTGCTGTGTACTGTACTAACTGTATATGGTTGAAATGACAATAAAAACCTGACTTGACTTGCTAATCCGCTAGTGACCAAGGTGGATTTAGAGCGTGTCTGGGAGAAGTTGGAGGACATGGAGAACTGTAATCAGGGGAATAACGTCCATAACGTTGGAATCCCTGAGGTAGCAGAGGGACAGGATATGGTGAAATTCCTGTATTGACTCTTTCTGAATCTGGTCAACATAGCAGGCCATAAGCTAGAAATCAGGTGAGCTCACAGGCCCCGATCAATTCTGTCCAAATTTCTGAGATCATCCGATAAGGACCAAAGGAAAGCTTTCTTGTAAGAATCACAGCATTTTCTTGTTCCCATACTTTGCAAGTTTAACAAGAGAGAAATGTGAACAATTCAAGGAATGCAAGAAACTCTTACATTAACGGAAGGTCATGTTTGCTCTGATGTTTCCAGCCAAACTGAGAAGAGATAACATGCAAACATTTTAGTCTCAGATCACGCCCTGGTGTGTTTTGAAGTGTTGCTACATATGAAGTAAAGGAAATCATATAGTTGGCACTTTAATGTATCCCTTTTTTGTCATAGCCATAGCCTAACGGGCTGTGCTCATGACATGTGGTGACCCAAGTTTGTGTCCAGGCTTGGGAGGTCCTTTCCCGATCCATTCCCACTCTTCTCCCTCTCATTCCTGTTGCCTCTCTACTTTCCCTATCCCATTAAAAAGCTAACATGCCATAAAAAGGCTGAAATCAATGTATATATGGAGACCAACTGGTCCTCAGTATCCTCTCTGGTTGTGGCTTGGGAGGCACTTAAGGTGGTTCTTAGGGATTGGATCATACATTATGCCTCATTCACCAAAAAATCCAAAGCACAAGAACTCGTGGAATTGGAAGGGAATACTAAAAGTGCCATCAGCAGAGCTGAAGTGGTAAATGTCGTCTAATGGCTAAGATATAATACTATTTTGTCACAGAAGGTGGAGTTTTGGCTATTCAGGGCAAGACAGTCTTACATTGAGTCTGGGGACAAAGCAGGGACGTTTTTTTTCTAAATATACAAAGCAGAGAGAGTCTTTTTCTACCATTCCCTCAGATAAATCTGCTGGTGGTGAAATATTTACCTTGGCCACTGACATTAATAATGCTTTTAAAGCATCAGACAGCTTTGCTGCTGAATTTTTTAGATATTATGCTACAGAACTGGCTCCACTTTTGCTAGAAGTCTATATGGAATCATTAAAGAATGGAAAGTTTCCACCAACCTTGACACACGCTCGGATCAGTCTGATTCTTAAAAAGGACAAAGATCCAAGCAAGTGTAAGAGTTTCCCTGATCCATCTAAATGTTAAAATAGTGTAAAAAAAACACATCACCAAAGTAAGCGTATATAAACAGCTGCTTACATCCATGCTGTGATGGGGGGGTGTGTGTGTATTGTAGTTTGGGTCAAGTCTCGAGCCTTGAGCCCTCCTCCAGAGACAATGAGCCAAACATGTTTACACTATTCTCATGATAGGATTACATTAACTTGCAAAATACTGAAATTATTAGTTCATTAGAAACCCAATGTCACTTAAAGCAGAGTTCATAAGCAGATCTCACGACCACGATGTTGCCAGTTCACTCTAATTTAGTGTGGAGTTTTGCTCCAAGATCTAGAATGTACTGAATTTTGTTTTTACTGTTTGAATGTCCCTCCTCCCAAGCTTCCCGTATGACATTGAGCATGCAAACGACCAATGCCCATACAGCAGCACGAATGGGGAAAACCCTGTGGAAGCTTGTGGGACCTCTTGCACTGCAGATAAAAGGGGATCGAGCCACTTATCCCAATTTCTAGCATCCTCGTGTACAAAGAAATGGATCAAGTTTTTCAGGATTTTATTAAATTGTTCCACCAGCCCATTGGTTTGTGGGTGGTAAACATTGGTGCAAATCGATTTAATACATAATAATTCAGACAGATTGCATAGTGTCCGTGACATAAATGTAGTGCCCTGATCAGTGAGAATTTCTTTTGGAATCCCCACTCGGGAGATTATACTGAAGAGTGCCTCCACAACACTGTGCAAAGATGTTGCGCAGGGGCACTGTTTCCGGATATCGTGTTGCATAGTCCACCAGAACTAATGCAAAGTGATGTCCGCGTGTGCTCTATTCTAAAGGCCCAATGAGGTCCATACAAATTTTCTCAAAGGGTAACTCGATCAGCGGCAGAGAGCGCAATGGTGCTTTTGGGTTGGCAAGTGGATTCACCAACTGACATTCATGGCAAGCCAAACACCACCTACAAATGTCCCAGTGAATGTCTGGTCAAAAACAACGGGCCATTATTTGGTTGTTCTTTCCTGTCCTAAATGGCCAGCCATTAGATTTGGTGAGCCCCTTGGAAAATCACTTCCTCTTGCCAAATTAATATACAGATCCCACGATCACGATGTTGCCAACTCACTCTTATTCAGCAGTTGTGAGGTTAACTAATATCTTTAAATCAGGCTTTCTACTGCTTGCTCATAACTAAATGATAGTTTTGCTCAGTCACGTATGTACATACAATTTACTTAGGTGAGCGATAAGTCCATGATTGACGGTCACCCAAATAAATATGCACCTGTTTCTCTTATTCATAGGCTGCAGTAATATTTTTACCCTGGTCATATACTTGCTGTAATATCAGATTTCATTAATCTATTGGAAATAACTAATTCAGGAGAATTGTGAATAATCAAAACAATAAATTTATTTGCCACGTAGGATTAAAACTTTACATCAGAAATTAAAATTCAAAGCGAATTTACAAATGATCAGAATATATATAATAGATTACAACTCAGAGAAATACACCTAGCAGTCCGACACAGAGTAACAGTGCGGGACATCTGAATTACAGATTTCTCCCAAAAGCTTTTGCTAATTCTCCTTAAATATCCAGATCTGAAGGATAATTGAATCACATGGAAACAATAGACAATTAAACTGGAGTTTACAATAATGGAATTCCACTACTTGAGGTGTTTGGGAATCAATTGAATTCAAGACCCCATGAAGGCACACCCCAACAGCAGAGACATAATTTCTGTAAATCATAAATCTTTGTTATAACTAAGTCAACTGCTGTGATAGACCAATGTACCAGTAACTCTTAGACATTTTGAATGATACCAAACATAGTTACATTCTTTGTATACAGCAGATAACGTATTTTGTACATACAGATCTTAGGTGGGTTTGAGGTAATTCTGTGATGAGAGTGGGTGAAGGGAACAGACGTGGAAGGACAACAATGAAGCAATTCACACTCAGTGGGGTCTGTTGCGTCAGATAGAGATAGTAACTTTGTGAGAGACTTCTTATGCTGATTTTCTCCGAGATATTTGTTTACTTTTCTCACGAAGCAATGCTCACTGGGACCAGATGACTTGGCACCTGTTTACAGTTTGCATGACTCCCACAAGAACTGAATACCAATAGAGTATAATTCAATAGGAATCAAAACATTATAAGTATTACCAGACTTGGCTTTGCCTGAAATCACAGACACAATCAAATCCTCTCTCGTTCAACACCTAAAAAAAAAAAAACGCATTTCAATTGTTACTGCAGGTGATTCATGAAATGTAGTCTTATTGTGTTATTAAGAGTGACTCTTTGAACTTACAAAACACATTCTGTGCTCTCCATGCTCTTTCTGATGTTTTATAACACTGAAGAAAACAAATTCCACATGAATTTTCTTGACAAACTATTTACTTGACATCACTATGACTACTTGGGCAATTCCTATTTACATGTTTCGGTAGAGGCCCTGATTGTTTGAAACTTCTCCCACATGAAGAGCAGTTGTATGGTTTCTATACTCTATGGATTCTCATGTATTTTAAGTTTTTTTGACTGAGAGAAACTCTTTCAAAGTGTGAGCACTCGTATGGTTTTTCTCAAGTATGAATTCTCTCATGTCTTTTTAAGTTATCTAACTGAGTGAAACTCTTTTCACAGTGTGAGCACTTGTATGGTTTCTCTCCAGTATGAATTATTTGGTGATCTGTCAAGTCGCTGGCTGTAATAAAGGTTTTCCCACATTCAACGCACATATGAACCCCCACACCGGCATGTATTTTATGGTGCCTTTTCAAAAACAAATCCTCTCTCGTGTGAATTCTTGTGTGCAATTCAAGATGTTGTTTTTGCATGAAACGTTTTCCACACTGATGGCACATGCAAGGCTTCTTTGCAGTATGAACCTTCATGTGTATTCTAAGGTAATCTTTTTTTCTGAAGCTTTTCCCACACTGATGGCATGTGTAAGGCTTCTTTGCAGTATGAACCTTCATGTGTACTCTAAGGTAATCTTTATTTGTGAAACTCTTTCCACACTGACAGCATGTGAAGGGTTTCTCTCCAGTGTGAATCGTTGTGTGTACATTAAGTTTTCCTTTACATGTGAATCTTTTTCCACACTGATGGCATGTGTAAGGTTTCTCTCCTGTGTGAAATCTCATGTGTATATTTAGCTTGCTTTGACATGTGAAATTCTTTCCACACTTAGAGCAGGTGAATGATTTCTTGGCTGCCCTTCTTTGAGGCTTTTTTGGTGAGCAATTTCTTTCAGTCTTCGAGACACTCAAAGATTTTTCTCCAGTTGTGAAATCATGGTGTTTCTGATACTGAAGTTTCTCCTCCACATCAATCAGCTCTTGACTTTCCTTTTTTACTTCCAACAGCTCTACAATGAACAATGAACACATGAAATTGAATCAATTAAATCAATTCAAGAGAGACAAATGTGAAAAACTAAACGGAACTCAAATGTCTTGGCACAACACAAATGTCCACAATATACCCTGGAAGAGGTATTAGGGAGGCCAGCAGGGGGTGCTCACCTTAATGCCCTAGTGTAGTGAAGGGGACACAGGCACTGAGGTCCTCACTCTCTGTGGTTATTAAAAATCCCAGGGCACTTCTCATTAATAGTAGGGTTGTAACCCCGGTGTCCTGGCCAAATTCCCTCCATTGGCCCTTCTCAATTATGGCCTCCTAATAATCCCCATCCAATAATTGGCTCTATCACTCCACTCTCTCCTCTCCGCCAATAGCTGGTGTGTGGAGAGTGTACTGGTGCACTATGGCTGCAGTCACATGAATGCGGTCACATTTAAATTATGGATAATTGCAACATCAGACTTGGGGTATACTCTCGACTTTAATGTTTACACAGGTAGTTATGATGGGCATGTCATTGACTTGGCCACCAAAGTAGTTGAATCGTTACTGCAGCCATTCAAAGACCAGGGCCACAGTGTTTGATTTGACACCTATTACACATACACAGCTCTTATGGTTAAGTTGTTAGAAATGGGAGCTAATGCCTGTGGGACATGTAGGGTGAATCGTAAACAGTTTCCTGCAGAATTTAAAGACATCAAAAGATGGGAAAGCAGGACAGCTCATGTGGATATGAGGTGGTGTAGGATTGAGGAGAATATACTTGTATCCATATTCATATTACATTCATATAACATCACACACCTGTACTGTATATACCACAATGAAGAGAAGAACTAGGGCTTTCAAATGATATAAATATATGTATGATTATTTAAGGGTAATCATCCTTTATCAATAAGATTTCAAATAGCAATCTTTACAAAAATCTTCTCCGGAAATTGGACAGCGAAGATACTGAGACAGGAACCATGTGAATAATCGTTCCCAAATGTGAACAGGTTGGACAGCCCGGAAACTGGGAGTGGTGTTAGATGACCAGCTCAACTTCACTGTCAACTTCTAAAATCTCCAGATCTTTAGAACAACATTAGAAAATTCAGACCTTTTCTGTCTGAATATGCTATACAGATTCTGATCCAAGCTCTGGTCATTTCAAGACCGGACTACTGGAATGCCCCATTGGCTGGTCTACCAGCTAGCATGATTAAGACACTGCAGAGCGTCTGATCTTCAATCAGCCAAAGAGGGTTCATGTCACCTCTTTCTTGATTTAAACGGTCAATGAAGGAGCGGCGCCTAGTGGTCCCGTAACAGGCAAAGTCTATTTTACGAGCATTCATTCATTCCACACAATCTGGTTATACCACCTCAAAATTCAAGAAACGTACAAACGTTAATGTACATAAATGATGCACATTCAAATTATTTCAGGCACTTTTATATTATTTAGCAATGCATTTGGTGATTTGACAACAATTCTTTGAAGTCCTATGAGGAACAATTACAAACAATGAGTAAAATATTGCAATATATTGCAGTTTGTAATCGTAATAAACCAAAAATAATCACAATTATATCGTGTCTTGACCTAGATATCAATATAATATCATATTGCCAATTACCTTGTGACTCACACCCCTAACACCTGTGTTCATGTTGATTGATGTTTTTTTTTTGATTGTCCCCTTTTTCATCCAATTTGGAATGCCAAATTCCCAATGCACTTTTAAGTCCTCGTGGTCCGCATCTGAGATGGTCAACCCGCGCAACTTATCACGTGGCTTGTGGAGTACGTTGCCACAGAAACATAGCGCATGTGGAGGCTTCACGCCATCTAACGCAGCTCCACGCTCAACTCACCACGTACCCCACCGATAATGAACCACATTATAGCGACTGACTGAACAACTAATCAGAAATGGCCTCGAAGGAGGAGCTGCTCCAGGTCACACCTACTGATGACGTGGACTAGTGGCAGTAAGGTGTTCAGTAGCCGGCACAAATTTGTCCTGAAAGTTTGCACTGGCAAACGGTTACAAACCATTAAAAGAGACTCAAAAACACCTTTATTTTGGTCCAATTGTTTTTTGTTTTTGTTCACAACCATTCCTTCCTCAATTTTGTATGAAGTATGCCGGGTAATTCACGATCCCTGATAAACTTGTATGACTTTGGAAATAAAAAAACTGAACCTTTAAGGACAACGGAGCACTTCTAAAATGACAATAAAAACAGGGATTGTTATGAAAATGTTCAGCAACTGAAACATACCTGAAGAAATAAATTCATCACACTGTTGTTCCTCTACTTTGATTTCTCCTCTCATCTTCATCAGGTTCCTGCAGTCCAGCAGCTTCACTGAACACATCTTCACTGGTGTCTGCAGCATCGGCTGTTCATCATCATCTTCATTTCTCTGATGTTCCTCTGTTGAGTTTTCTTCTTTTATCTCCTCCTGCTTCACTTCAATCTTCACTGGTGTCTGCAGCATCTGCTGTTCTTCAGCGTGAATCACATCCACCTGCTCTCTCATGATGAACATCTGAACACAAAAACATCATCATTATAATGGACTGACATTCATCAAACAAAACAAAAATATATTATTTGATTAAAATGTAAGAACAGTTCTTTAAAACAAAACAAACATTTCTGAAATGAACCATTTCTCAACCAGCCCATGTGGCACCAACAATCATCCATGCAATGATCTAATCACCCAATTGTGTGGCAGCAGTGCATAAACTCATGCAGATAAGGGTCAGGAGCTTCAGTTAATGTTCACATCAACATCAATGCTATTCTGAGATGCTGGTTGGCGCCGTTTTGGCGGCATGAGGGGGACCTACAAAAGAGAGGAGAGGAAAATGTCAGCAGTCTGAGCGAGTTGATGTAGTTGTCGTAAATTGATATTTAGTTCATCTTGTTAATGATCTGATGCATTGAGCACTGCTGCAGTTAATATTGAAACACTCTCCCCTAAAGAATGTTAATTTTTAGGGACAAGATAACTGATTGTCAAATTAGAATGACAGTCTGAATGAGTTGGAGTCGTAGATTTCATACATTGATAGATTGTTAATGATTAAGTGCATTGAGCACTGCTGTGGTTAATGTACAGTTAAAGTCAGAAGATTACATACTCTTATGTTGAAATCCAAATTTTTTAATACAGCTACTTAGAGTATGACACAAGTAATTTGACCAACAATTGATTACAGACAGATTGTTTCACTTTTAATTGACTAAATCACAATTCCCATGGGTCAGAAGTTTACGTATACCAGTTAACTGTGCCTTTACGTAGCTTGGAAAATTCCAAAAACTTATGTCAAGCATTTACACAATTAGCTTCTGATAGGAGGTGTACTGAATTGGAGGTGTACCTGTGGATGTATTTAAGTCCTACCTTCAAACTCAGTGCCTCTTTGCTTGACATCATGGGGAAAACATATGTATAATTGTGAAAAAAGTTAAACAATTTGAAGGCAATGCTAACAAATACTAACAAGTGCATGTAAACTTCTGACCCACTGGGAATGAAAGAAATAAAAGCTGAAATAAATCTCTATCTCTAAAATTGTTCTGACACTTCACATTCATCTGATCTGCTCGAGTCACGTAAATTACATATTTTGGACAGTAAACACCGGTGAATTTAGCCGAAATGCGACTAGTTCGCAGGTGTGCATATTAACCTCACAAATGACACTGAACACGTACCGTACTGAGTCTGAAACGCTCTGCGAGATCATCTTCTTCTGATGTTAATGGCGGTCGGCAAAACAACTTTTGGTGCATTACCGCGCCCAGCTGGACAGAGAGCGGTAAAGTTATTTTATATTTGACATTCATGACAATAATATTAAACTATCCGAGCACATTTTTCACATTTTCAAGCCAAACCAACTTGGAAATTCATGAGTGGGTTTTCTTTGCCTAGCACAAAGCTGCATTTAAAAAAAATATATACACATATTTCTTCATATACATTTCATTACCCCTATAAATTAATTAAACAATTTAACCATTTGATTTAATATCTTATGACATCACAACAAATATGAAATGTTCTTAAATTATCCCTTGTATGACACAAGGCTCTGTTTGTGGAATTTACAAATAAATATAGTTGTGTAAATGTTTGTAATATTCTAATTCCATTAAACTCATTGACCGTTTGACCTAGAGACATGAAACCAACTGCAAAACACTCAGAATAGTATTCTTTATATACCACAAGGCTTGTTTTTGGGAGCAAATGTTAAGATACATTTACATGAATAATATGCACCTGTTATAATAAATTGAGATTGCATCTGAAATTGAAAGGCACAAACACTGAAATATACATAAAACAAACACTTTATTTAATTTGAACATTAGAATTACAAACGAATTACACAGTACAAAATACAAAATCAAACTTTCGAACTATCTACAGTAAATACATTTTTAATAAAGAGTACAGGAACAGAATATATATAAATTCATAAATACTCAAGACTTCCGGTATACCTCGTAGTGACTAGACGTGGTTGAAAGTCGCCGTGTGAACATTCATTTGTTTTTGTTTTCAGCAGAATTATTTATTTTTTCATATACACACCAAGTAATTTACTTTATTACACATTCACAAAGAAGAATGCCAAAACCAGGAAAATTGGGGCGAACTGACAATGGGAGCGAGCGGGCAGCTAATGCTACTGCTCTAGTACAAGTGGAGGAAGAGATAATGCCAGCTACCTTAAATAACTTAATTTCATCCTCCATCCGCTCAGAAATGTCCTCACTACGGTCTGAATTTTTGTCTGAACTTCGCTCTGCCATGCCCACACTACAAACAACCCTGTCATAGCAAGCTCAAAAGATCGCAAGCCCAAAAGACATTGAAACGGCACTTACGGATTCAGATGGCCATTTGACAGCGCTGGAGAAGCTGTGCAACACACTGCAAGCAGAAAACACTAGCCTCAAACTCAAGCTGGACAACTTGGAGAACCGTTTGCAGAGGCAAAACTTAAGGATTATTGTAATAACAGAGAGATCAGAGGCCCAAAGTCTGGTTGCTTTCATGGCCTCATTCTTTACTCAACTGTTTGGAGATGACTTCTTTAAGAGGCCTCTGGAAATCGATTGGGCCCATAGTGTCAGTCAAATATCTCAACAAAACGCATTTCCTAGATACACGCTGGTCCGGCTTCACCATTACCAAACAAGAGAACTGAAACTGAGTCACGAGCGGGGTTCTTTGGAGTTCAATGGTGTGGTTGTTTGTATTTTCCCCAGACATGTCTGCTGAGGTGGCGAGGCACCATGCTGAGTTCAAAGACGGGAAAAACTGCACTTTGCAATGCTGGAATCTCCTATGGAATGTTGCATCCCACCAGACTCCACGTCGATTTCCAAGGTCACCGTCATATATTCCGGACTCCGCAGGCAGCGATGGACTTTGCCAGTTCTGTCATTAAGACTGCAATGAGCAAGGTTTAACGGACATGATCTAAATCTAGAGTCTGCCATCCCTCTTAAATTGAAGCGTGCTTTAAATTTGTATTTATGAAAAAGGAGGCTGTAACAAAGAAGGACACCGGGAGCTGGATTTTTCAAACACAGGTAGGGAACTTATAATTAACCACTTCTCTGGTTTACAGCTTCACAATAACTCATCGTGATTGTGTTTTGTGTTTACCTCCGGCCCAAGCTCCACCCTCTCTGGAACAACTGTAGCCAGCATAACCAGCTAAATACACATTTTCAGGAGGTTGATGTGCCCCCTCTATTGGTTTGCTTTACCTCATAATCGAGATCCCCCACTCGTCGTGTGACCTCAAAGGGTCCTTGCCACTTGGCAAGTAATTTGGAGCTCAATGTGGGGAGTAATACGAGAACTTTATCTCCCGGTGCAAATTCCCATTATACAGTCGGCTCTGTCATTCTTGAGCTTGGAGAAAATTCTCCTGTGTTAGTTCCCCAAGGTGTGGAGTTTTGCATTCTTGCATTCTTACTGGTTGAAGGTCCCTCCTCCCAAGCTTCGCGTATGACATCAAGCACACCCCAAGCTTGCGTAGTGTTCGTGACATAAAGATTGTGCCCTGGTCGGTGAGGATTTCTTTCGATCCATGAATTGATTACGGAAAGCTATTTTAGTTTTCTTGAATAGGTCATCTCCCAAACAGACTCTTTTGTCTCAGTCCTCCAAAACAATGGAATAACTGATATATGGCGTCTTTTGAATCCCACTTCTAAAATGTGTTGTTTCTTTTCTCCATACTTACTTATCGATTATTTTATCATTGACAGCCAAATTATTCCATTAGTAAAGTCTTCCTCATATGATAGTATATTCTATGGAAGGGCTTTCTGTATCTATCCTTTGGGAAACGCTCAAAGCTTACTTGTGTGGAGAAATAATTTCTCGTTCTGCTTACATCAAAAAGTTGCCTAATAAATTGGTACTACTAGGCTACTACTATAAGTAGTAGTAGTAGTAGTAATACTATTATTAGTATTGCTAGGCTATGTTCCACTCAATTTATTTAATCAATATAAAAAAAATAACTTATTAAGTAAAAGTTTGTCTGCTTCCACTGTCCACCGAAGAAGACAAAGAGCTGCTGGGCGCTTCTACAGAAACGCCAAGACTGGGTCTGCCTCCTCCTGGGGCAGCGCTTGCAGGTTCACCACCTGATCCCTAAAAGGGGTCGTGGGAACCTTGGGCACGTAGCCTGGTCGGGGTCTCAGGATGACGTGAGAGTAAGCCGGACCGAACTCTAGGCACAGTTCGCTGACAGAGAAAGCCTGCAGGTCCCCTACCCTCTTGATGGAGGTGAGCGCCATCAGGAGGGCGGTCTTAAGAGAGAGCGCATTTAGCTCTGCTGACTCAAGGGGCTCGAAGGGAGCTCCCCGCCCGGAAGGACCACGGAGAGGTCCCACGAGGGAACAAGGCGCGACCTGGGGGGGTTTAACCTCCTCGCGCCTCTCAGGAACCTGATGATCAAATCGTGCTTCCTTAAATACTTACCGTCCACTGCATCGTGATGTGCCGATATGGTAGATACATACATGTCCTCTCTCTCATCCCTGATTAGTAAATAACAAACATAAAATTTGAACTCTTATATAGCACTATATTTACTTAATTTCAAGAGGGGTAGTTACAGGGATCTGTTGAGGAGAGGCAGAGTGAAATAGGCAAGCACTTTAACCTTATGAGATCAAACACGTCTGCCGCGGCTCTGATATGTTGAATGAAACTGTGTTGCACACTGGTCGATTATTGTAGTAACATGATGCATGTAACAATAAAAAAACAGTGACTGGACGTTTACATGTCTCAGTCACTTCACATGCAATGTACACTTCACAGTATAAAGATAGAAATGCTGTAAAATATCACCAATTCAAGAAACGTTTCCCCAAAGTCTATGTGGGAGCTGGAATTATTGAAAGAACTAGTGTCCACAAAGGTTGCATATTCATTGCCACGGGAATTAAATCTCTTAAACTCTCATCCTACATAATATTGATCAGCCGGTAGACTGTGGCTATCCTCTTTCCTACAGCAACCGTGAAGCTTCGATCACGATTTGCGTCAGAGCATCAACGCCAGCGGTAAACGCAGCTTTGAACTCCACATGAAAAGCGCTTGCAGACAAACAACACTCATTGGTGATAGTTAAGACTTGTGTGCTTCCACGTGCTTCTGTGATTAATTAAAACACACCTTACACATAGGTTTTGTACATCAAATAGGGATGAGTTCTTTTCTCCATCTCTATCATTTCATGGAAGCGCTGTTGTGTGCGTTTGTGGCATGGCCGTCAGTGTAATGCCTCTGCGCGGACACTCTGCACTCCCAAGAAGTGTTGGATAATGCTATTGTAATGGTAAATGTGTTAATCGTGAATAAGAAAAATTAACACGTTAAACTTCTTAACTACTCTAAAAATAAACCAGTGGACTAAGTCCTGAGACTGATACATTTTCTCATCTATTTCTTAAAGTAGTCCATTGTGTCATCTAATGATCTAAGTAAAAGAAAATGTAAAGGCCTCAGAGTTGGAGTCAGATGCAGAGAGCAAAAACAGAGGATAGTCTGCCCCTGAAAGATTTAGGGTCTTTAATAATGCCCATGTGTACATGCAAAAGCACTTCCTTTTTAGGTGCAAGCGTTCTCCATGATGACTCAGGTCAGGAGTGTAAACTGTGGTTAAGTCTAAGGGTCCAAAACAGACCCCTTGCATTTTTGTTCTAGCTGGGTATCGTAAATTACTGAGCTCAACAATATAAGCAAAGCAATCATTACATCCTGTGTCTGTCTTGAGTGCACAAAGTTTAGACAATAAAGTTTGAAAACTAACACGATCACACAAAGAGAATGACTTAATATTCCAACATACATTTTGAGTATGAATGAGTACATTGATAATATTATATATATATTATCTTTTATCTATTATATATTATATATTAGGGATGTCCCGATCCGATACCTAGATCGGTATCGCATCGATACTGACGTTTATAGACGGATCGGGTATCGGTCCGACGAGCCCGACCCAAATCCGATACTCTGTGTTAGTCATGTTCGTTACTGTCAAGCTTAAAAAATGACATAAAAGAACTGTTAAAACACCATTAAAGCGGTTCATATGACTAGTGCATTTTATTCAAAGCCACTTGAAAGCTCTGTGAATTGCAATAGGCTGTGTTTAATAAGTAAACATATATGTTCTTGCACGCGCAGCTTCAGCCCGGTAGTGAATGGTGCTTTTACACGCACGCGCACGGCTATTTATAGCCTTCACACGTGCACAATATTTGTGCGCTACAAACGAACATCTCAGATGTAGATGCTCAGCAGTTCGGTTCACTTATAATATGGACTTAGAAAGGCACTGGAGGTGCATTTAACCAGAATTTAATTAAGAAGCGAATTAAACTGTGAATAAAAAGGGTGAGGGTTTAAAAGTTAAAGCTGTCACGGGAGACTCACGGAGAGGCAGAGATATGAACTCTGCAGGGTTTATTGAGCAGAGGATTGAAACAGTGATGTAAATATTGTGAGTAAATTCAGTTAAGCAGAGTGGCAAACAGCAGGTAAGTAATATCCAGACAGTGTATAGATATGATGAAAGAGATAACTCAAAACATGCAGGCAATAATGAAGACACATGATTGACATAGTAGAAAGTTCTGGAGTCTCAGAAATACTATCGATGAGAACAGGCACAGAGTGAGAAAGTGAGTGTGAGTGTGTGTGTGTGTGTGAGAGAGAGAGAGAGAGAGAGAGAGAGAGAGAGAGAGAGAGAGAGAGTGAGAGTGTGTGTGAGCGCGTGCGAAAGCGGGGTATTTATTTATGCAGTCATTGATTAGCCACTAATGATATGCAGGTGCGTGTAATCAGAACTCAGGGAGTGCCAGTATGCTAGTTAATAATAAAGTGTTTCTTAAGCTATACATTTATATTGAAATAATGTGTAGTTAACACATTAACTCTTTACATAGCCTATTAAAGTGTACACCCAATTATTTCCACACAATACTGTAAAGATATTATAAACTGATTATGTAAAAAAACAACACTGTATCGGATCGGGATCGGCCAATACTGAGATTTCCGATATCGGATCGGAAGTGGAAAAAGTGGTATCGGGACATCCCTATTATATATAATGCATTTATAATTAATTGCAAGTGTAATATTGCATAAGCAAATTATAAAAAGAATGAAAATCATCGTACCAAATGCATCAATTAGCAACAGGCGTGGTCATTTTTATATTTTTCTGGGGCTTTAAGTAAAAAAATGTCATGTGGTGTGACCATCCAAAGACAGCAAAAAATAATAAAATTGAAGCTTTATTGAAAGTTGAACTACTGAAAATAAGTGTTGCCCTGAGTACTGCAAAGAAACCCTAAACTATAACGTCTGAAGGTGCTCCCATCTTGTGGTGGGGAAGTCATCAGGTAAATTAAAAAAGACTTTGGATTTTCATTTTCTAAAGAAAATATGAGGAGCATTTGCCTTGGATGTTGTGGGGGACTTCTAGCATTTTGGTAATTGGTTAAAAGGGAAGAAACGTAACTTAAAAAGGGCTTACAGGGGAAAAACTAGTGGACAGTGTCTATGTACATTTTAGTTAACAGGTTAATTATGGTGCACCTTTCTCTGAAGTGTCTTTGAATAAGTATGGTCTTAATGTGTTCCTCAAAAATGCATTTTGCTGTCCAGGGGTGGACTGGGAAGACTGTCCTTTTCTGGTGGCCGATTTCAGATTATCGTCGGCCCACTGGGAATGGCTCTCAATGGCCAGTCCGCGCCTGTTGCTGTCTCAAAAGTATGAGCATTAGTTGAAAACTTTTGCCCCATTACTATTGCACCTATTTCACTATAACCCCCTGTGGCCGTTTAATCCAAATTGAGGGCCAATATTCAATAAAAAAAATAAAACATTTATAAAAATTGCAATCTTGATACACTTTGTGACCTGAAAAAAGTCCTGTTGTACCCTCTTACCAGTAAAAACAACAACAAGCAAACATATCAAATTAAAGGGGTAATATCATACATTTTTTATTTCATTACTTTTCTTGAGGCTCACTGAATGTTTGTACAGGTTTTTGCACTAAAAACAGTTATAATGTAGTATTAAATGACCTTTTACCTCCTGGTTGGCCCAGGGGTTCGCCTCTGCTACAATACGCATCCCACGTAATTGGAAATATGGGATGTTCCCCGGATAAGTCGCACCTGATAATTTCACAGGTCAACCGAGGGAGGGAATCCCCATCGACTGTTTTGCTGCTTTCATACAGGACAATTGGCTTCCCGATGCATTAATGTTGGACAAAATACAGGACGTCCTGCTAATGCAAGACTACACCCACTACACCATTGTCTTTCCTTGCACTCTGTGTCCTTCTTACAAACAGTAATAATCTCAAATCAATAGTTCATGCACAGTTATGTATTTCTTAAGTAAAGAGACCTCAGCCGCTCTCTTTCAGTTTACCGCAACGATTACGTATGCTGAGGAAGTGGGGATGTTCAAATGAACACCCCGTTCCTACGTCACTGTGGGGCTGGAGAGGAGGTTTTGAGTTCTGAAACTTACATAATGTTTTTAATAGTACAATCACCTCTAAATGTATGTCAAAATATCAAGAAAGATTTGAGGCCTTGATGGTTTTACTGTGTGCCCACGTCAGAGATGCAATGTACAGTATGGACGCTTGCGTTTCTTGCATCTGTCTAAGTGAAGATACATCTATAATGTCTATTAGGAAAGATATAGATACAGCAAATCCCCACAAGGTGTCAGTGATTTAGATTTCACCTCCAGAGGATGCGGTCATGTCTGGAACGCTCCAACACCCAAAGCAATACAAGCAAAGGTAAACTGTTGTCATTGTTCCTAAGCATTTATTAATAATAAAAAACAATAAATCAGCCAACGTCTAACCCAAATGATAAGAGTTGTTGACTGGTTCAACAGCTAAGACAACAAAAAACTGAATTGATATACATTTGTTTCTGTTAAAATACAAATTTAGCCCACTTATAACAGAAAAACAGTTTTCCTTTTCCTTAAACTTTATTGATTAAGGTCAAACTTCATCATTGGAGGTGGTTATAGCAAATTACTCTTCTTTAACAATGCTGCTCTTTTAGAAGAAAGTACATCTTTGGTATAGACCTGATTCACAGTAGTGCCATCTCTGATTTTTTTTTACGGGAATGAAAACAAGGCTCTAAGGGTTAAACTTACCATCTCTTCAGAGGCACGCACAATAAAAAGCTGTATAAAGCTCCTAGATCTCACGCTAAAAGCTTTCTGACCATTTAATGTTCTTGGGATAATATACAGTAGATGTAGTCTCCTTCAATGATTTGTCCACGTAATGATCCAAAAACCCTGCAGTACAGCCCATTTACGAGACTGTGCATCCATCCTTCACAGGCTCATTGTCATTCCCCTCAGAAATCAAAGATGGCACTGCTGTGAATGAGGATCATTACCTGAATTTTCACCAAGTTATCTGAAGCATTGTTCCTGAAGATCGACATCTCTCCGTGATGTCTTTAGCTGTGCTAAAATGTTTCCCTCATGAAGAGCAGTGTTATGGTTTCTCTCCAGTATGAATTCTCTCGTGTGTTTTCAGGCATTGTGACCAAGTGAAACTCTTTTCACAGTATGTGCACTTGTATGGTTTCTCTCCAGTATGAATTCTCTCATGTGTTTTTAGGCTTTGTGACACACTAAAACTCTTTCCACAGTGTGAACACTTGTAAGGTTTCTCTCCAGTATGGTTTCTCTCGTGAATTTTCAGGTTTTGTGACTTAATGAAACTCTTTCCACAGTGTGAACACTTGTAAGGTTTCTCTCCAGTGTGAACTCTTTGGTGCTGTTTCAAGTTGTCAGCTTTAATAAAGGTCTTCCCACATTCAAAGCACAAATGATCTCCCACAGTGGCGTGTATTTTCTGGTGCTTTGTCAAATAGGACAGGCATACAAAACTCTTTTCACAGGAGGAACACTTGTAAGGCTTCTCATTCGTGTGAGTTTTCAGATGTTGTTTTAGGACTGAATTCACAACAAATGTTATTCCGCACTGATCACATTCAAATGGTCTTTCTCCAGAGTGACAGAGGAGGTGATACTTGAGATGGTTTGCATATACAAAACTTTTCCCACACTGATGGCAAGTGTAAGGTCTCTCTCCAGTGTGAATTCTCATGTGTATAATAAGATAGCTTTTACATCCGAAACTCTTTCCACACTGAGAGCAGGTGACAGTATTTTTGGCTGCTCTTCTTTGAGGCTTTTTAATGGAGAGATTCTTCTTAGTCAGCTCTTGACGTTGCTCGTTCACTTCCATCAGGTCTGAAACATAGCAAGTTCACAAAAATCAGTTCACAATCATTTAAGGTCTAGTAAAGTCAACGGTACCTGTGCTTTGGTACAAAGTCAATGGTAAAATAAAAGAAAGTCACAATTCCCAGCATTTTGCAGTCCTCGCACGCTGTGTGACGGACACCAGATTAGGGACATGCGTGATAATTTTGGTCACTATAATCGTGATATTAAATGATCAAACGGTGGCGTTATGGTCCTTAAAGGAATAGTTCACCCAAAAATGAAAATTGACTGATAATTTACTCACCCTCAGGCCATCCAAGAATTTCTTAATCAAAACAGAATTTAAGCTTTTTAGGATTTAATATCGGGCTGCCTCCTTTAAACAATGCAAGTGAATGTACTTGGTCCAAAATGCATATTTAGGGTGCATCAAAATGATCCACACAACTCCAGTCGACAAAAGTTCTTCTGAACCTAACCAATTGATCATTTTTAGAAACAAAACAATACTTAAATACTATTTAACTACATTTATATTTATGCATTTGGCAGACACTTTTATCCAAAGTGACTTACAGTGCACTTATTACAGGGACAATCCCACGGAGCAACCTGGAGTTAAGTGCCTTACTCAAGGACACAATGGTGGTGACTGTGGGGATCGAACCAGCGACTTTCTGATTACCAGATTACCAGTTATGTGCTTAGACCACTACACCACCACCACTCCTACAAATACACAACTACAAATGTTCGAGAGGGATGACGTAAGCTCATTTAAGGTCACGTGTTGAGGCAGGAAGCGCGTCATTGTTTACAAGAAAAGGAGCGCTGTACAAAAGTTTAATTGTCATAGCTGTAGATTTGTATAAGTGTATTGTTCAAAATGGTCATTTGGTGTGTTCATCCTGGATGCAAAACCCCAAAGAAAATGCAAGCTGGGAAAAATATAAACTTTTCATGGATTGCCTATACATGATCATGAGCGATTGAAGCGCTGGCTTATCGTGCTGAACCTGGGTATCAGTACACCCCTACATTCTCTCAAATATTGGAGGGTGTGCAGTGAACATTTTACCCCTGCCTGTCTTTGCTCTTGATCTTCCTCAATATCGGTTTAGTATTAAAATACACTAAGAATAGTTTGAGGAAAATGCCAATATGTACATATCTTAAGCTACATGCACATATTATGTGGAGTCCTCCGTGTGCATTTTGCGATATTAACGTTAATGATTAATTGACTGTTAATTTCCATGATGACCTATTATGAAAATGTCTGAAAATTGAGATCCCTAGGCAATACCACAATGTATTTCATTCATTACAGTTTTATGTACAGTACTTAATGTACTTCAGCTGAACTTGGTGGTGATGCGGCTCAGACTATGAGCCCAGCGGCCGTTCAAACAGACGAGTACAACAGAATGGAGCAGAACAAGAGAAATTGATTCATTTATCTACAAATTTATATCAGGACTCTAAGCAGTCCTGGTTTGGGTGTTGCAACTGTTCTATTACAACTTCACTTGGTCATACTTTTAGTCCATGATTGATATATAGCCAAGTGCCCCAAAACTCTTGCTTTTGTTTCCTCTTACCGTTTGATGTTCAGCCATGTCTATCCTGAGAGAAAGTGAGTGAACTGTTGTGCTTGACCCCCCTCCAAGCCTTTCTTTAAGTCTGAAGTGTGAATGTCTGATGCTAAACTAGGGGTGTTCCATGACATTTTAAGAAGAACAAAGATAATTTTGAAAGCCCCATAACAGACAACTAATTATCATAATCGCAACTGAATCGTAAGCCTAGGGCCTGCCGAGATGACTATATACGGCTCTGGAAAAAATTAAGAGGCTGCTGCAAAATGATCAGTTTCTCTGGAGTTACTATTTATAGGTGTGTGTTTGAGTAAAATTAACATTTTTGTTTTATTCTATAAAGTACTGACGACATTTCTCCTAAATTCCAAATAGAAATATTGTCATTTAGAGCATTTATTTGCAGAAAATGGTCAAAATAACAAAAAAGATGCCGTGTTTTCAGACCCAGAATAAAGCAAAGAATAAAGTTAATGTTAATTTTTAAACAATACAATAACAATACCAACTTAGGATGAGTTCAGAAATAAATATTTAGCTCCCAATGAGAAATATCTGGTAACACTAGCCTAGTTTCCATCCACTTTTCATGCTATTTTGTTATAGACAAAGTGAAAATGCGTAAAAATGTTGCGAAATGCGCCGTCTTCTACATGTTTCCATTCAAATGGCCTTTTAGCGATAAAAATGGTGCGCGAGGACATCATGTCTAAAAAAACACTTTGTCACACAAGTTTTGGTTTATCTCAAAATAAATCTTCCCGTAAGCCGTTTCCATACCGAAATGTGTGTTTATCGCTAATTGTGTACCTTTCGCCTAATTTCTTTTTCGTCCGAAGTCTTTGTAAAATGGGGAGAGTATTGAGACAATTCATTGAAATTAGCCATCTTATTGTCATTTTAATTTCACAAATAAATGCATTTGGAAGACAGAATAGCAATCCAAAGGGAACAGTTGCCCTTCTGATAGGACTGTAATATTGGTCCTCCTGATGTTGCGCCTATCACAGGTTGCCACCGGTTGCGACCCGAAAGTGAATCTTCATGGCCCTGTTCAAGATGGCAACCTGCAAAAAGTAGTGGGGAAAACTTTTGGTCTTAGTATAAGGACCATCAATTTATGTGTATATCCTGGGCCTGTCTATTAAATTGATGAAAGAAAAATGTATGTGGTGTGATATCAGAGTTTACATGATACAATCCTGATAGTCTATAGGCTAGGGCTGGGCGATCTCGATATGGCATTGCGATAATATTTATTTAGACTACGATGATAAACTTTTGACATGTTTACTCGATATGGATAGACCTAACAGCCTATTACAAAGCAGAAATAAACGGACAACAGCCAGTCAGAACGCAGATTTTGGCTTGTGCATCTAAGTACACGCCCATTTGCTAGCAGAGCACTGTTTGAGCTACCGGCAGTGAAGAAAGTGAATGTAAAGAAAAAATTATTGGAAACAACGAACACGAAAGCGACGGTGAAAGTGAACTCGAACTATCTTCCAAAGCTGAGGAAATTGTTGACAAAAAAGGTAACAAGACGTCAATTATATGGAAGTGGTTTGGATATCTGAAAAGCGACGACGCGCAAATTAAGACGGTCTGCGAAATATGTCGTCGGTCAGTGATAACCAAGACAGGAAACACAACAAATCTTTTCGGTCACCTGAAAAGGTACCATCCCAGCGACCACACCGAGAGTATGAAAATGCGGTCCCATGTTAATGTTACTCCGTCCACAAGTTTTGCCCAACATGCTAACGTTAGTGGTTCTTCTGTTGTTAGCAGCGCAAGCGGGGCTGTACCTAAACAACAATCAATCGTGTCGTCTTTTGCGACCATTGCCCCATATGAAAAACGATCAAAAAGGAGCAAGGATATAACTTTGTGGTTCACTTGTTTACATTTGTTGTCTTGGTTGTACCTCTACAAACATTTTGAAATGTTTGCTGCCCTGCCAAAGAAATTTGATGTGATAGTGTAGTCACAGCTTTTAGTTTGATATTTTATAATAAGTTACAAGGCAAGCTAACTTGCATTGTTTTGTCAAGGCAGATAAAGCATGTTTGCTAAAAGTAAAATGTTAACATTTAGATTTAAAGTTTATCAATATTCTTTTATAACAAAATATATTCTCAACCAATCCATGTTTGCACAGTTAAATGTTTGCATTGTTATTTATTTATGTTAATAATCTATATAGTTCAACAACTATTGAACCTTCTGGTTTCTTCAGGCATCATTATCAGTATACTTTTAAAAAGGGCAGCATTATTAAATTATATATCGTAACAAATATCGATATCATCAATATGGAAAAAAAATATCGTGATAATATATTTTGCCATATCGCCCAGCCCTACTATAGGCTATTTATTTTTTTCTCCCCAATTTTCCCAATGTGCTCAAAGTCCTCGTGGTGGCATAGTGGCTCACCTCAATACAGGTGGCGGAGTACGAATCTAATTTGCCTCCGCGCCTGAGACCGTCAACCCACGGCTCTTATCAGGTGGCTTGTTGAGCGCGTTACCGCAGAGATACAGCACGTGTGGAGGCTTCACACCATCCACCATCTCACCATGCACCCCAACAAGACCAACCACATTATAGCGACCATGAGGAGGCTACCCCATGTGACTCTACCTTCCCTAGCAACTGGGCCAATTTGGTTGTTTGGGAGACCTGGCTGGAGTCACTCAGCATGCTCTGGATTCGATCTCACGACTCCTGGGGTGCTAGTCAGCGTCTTTACTCACTGAGCTACCCAGGTGCACCTCAATAGGCTATTTTGTACAATCATCTAATCTAAAGCATTGCAATCACAACTGGATTATGTCCCGCAACTTTTAACGACCAACTGAACTTGATTGTCATCTAAAATAAATTAGAGTCATAATGCAATTTACATTTTCTGAAGAAGCACGGTAAATGTGATCGGAGGTATAGAGCAGTGGTTCCCAACCTTTTTAGGGTACTGTACCCCCAAAACATTTTATCCTGCCTGAAGTACCCCCACAAGCGCATGTGATCGGTGTGATTTTTCGATTTGGTGTAAATTTTAGGTGATACCTGAATTTACCTGTAAATAATGATATTTTTACTTCCTATAACTCTTATAATATAATACTTGTCTTTGTTCAATATTTGTATGACTTTTTCACATCTTCACATGTCCAGACCAATTATACAAAAACAAAGATCACATTTTATATAATAATAATAATAATAAATGTATTTTATATAGCACCTTTAAAAGATGCTTTCTCAAAGCGCTTTACAGGCAAACATAACAACAGAGAAAAATACACACTTTAAATACAAAAATAAACTAATAAAATTAATAATCAAGTAAAAGCAATCCTAAAATAAAATGTTTTGAGAAAAGATTTAAAAGTCACTAATGTATTTGAATTCCAAAGCATAGGAAGAAAATGCTTTATCACAGAACGAAACTGTGTCTTGGGAACAACCAAGAACCAACAACTTGGTACTTAGGTGTCGTTGTAAATGGGCTGGTTTCATTCTATTATTAGAGAGCACATCCCCGCAGAGGAAACACAGCGGCTGAGGCGGTTCAGTAGGTGTGGACGTGAAACCGAAAACGACATACTGTTCATGAAATTGCCGGTGCTTTGACTTATCAGCTTTTTTTTTTCTTTTTTCCATGGGTTCACTTGAGCTGCCACTAGCACTGCTGCTGCTTGGAACGGCGCGTTTTTTTAGCCATTGATCCATATCTAGCTAGTGTTCTACTCAAAGCTAGCCTCTCTGCCTGTTGCTATGGTCACTCTACTGTGCGGCCACACTGCGCACGTCCACGGACAAGCACATTTGGTGGGAAGGACAGGGTGACCATATTATAACATGATTATAATGTTATATAATATATATATAATATATAATTATATTATATTATCTAATGTTTTGAGAATAGTCAATGGCTAAAAAAATTTTTTTTGTCTTTTGAGAATCATCCCACGTACCCCCTGGGGACTGCTCACGTACCCCTAGGGGTACACGTACCCCCGGTTGGGAAACACTGGTATAGAGGGTTAGATTTAAAATATTGAAATGTTTTAAGATGTTCAAAAGCTTGTTTTCTTAAAGTGAACTCGGCATTGGACAAATAGTTTTATCTAGTCTTGAAAAAAGTACAGAGTAAAGCTAATTTAAGTTTGTGCAAAGAAAAGGCAAGTATACAGGCCTTACAATATAAATTTTTTTGTTTGGTAATTATTTTATTTAATGCTTTATTCATCCTGCTGAGACCGGCAGGAAACTGATGGACTGCGTACTCTGGGTAGGGAAGGAGGTATTGCCCCAAGTGAAGGAGTTCAAGTACCTCGGGGTCTTGTTCACGAGTGAGGGGACAATGGAGCGGGAGGTTGGCCGGAGAATCGGGGCAGTGGGGGCGGTATTGCACTCGCTCTATCGCACCGTTGTCACGAAAAGAGAGCTGAGCCGGAAGGCAAAGCTCTCGATCTACCGGTCAATTTTCGTTCCTACCCTCACCTATGGTCATGAAGGCTGGGTCATGACCGAAAGAACTAGGTCACGAGTACAAGCGGCCGAAATGGGCTTCCTCAGAAGGGTGGCGGGCTTCTCCCTTAGAGATAGGGTGAGGAGCTCAGTCATCCGTGAGGAGCTCTGAGTAGAGCCGCTGCTCCTTTGCGTCGAAAGGAGTCAGTTGAGGTGGTTTGGGCATCTGGTAAGGATGCCCCCTGGCCGCCTCCCTAGGGAGGTGTTTCAGGCACGTCCAGCTGGGAGGAGGCCTCGGGGAAGACCCAGGATTAGGTGGAGAGATTACATCTCCACACTGGCCTGGGAACGCCTCAGGGTCCCCCAGTCATAGCTGGTTAATGCGGCTCAGGATAGGAAAGTTTGGGGCCCCCTGCTGAAGCTGCTGCCCCCACGACCCGACTTCGGATAAGTGGTTGAAGAAGGATGGATGGCTTTATTCATTTGGTAGGCTAATTTAATATAGGGAATTTTGCTAAACAATAATTGTATAGAATTGTGCTGTATGTTAGTGTTCCAGAAAAGCACACTGGTGTTTTTCTCCTAGTATTGTATATTTATGTTTAATTTAAAACATCTTTGTGCATAGAAATTCTATATATTTGTTGTATTATGGGCTAATTCCGTGACTAAGTATATTATTTTGAATGGTGTGCAAAAGCAACTTTAATAATGAAATGGATGTCAACCATGATTAAGTTAATCACAAAGAGTGGGCATTCGTTTGTTCTCTGTGCACTTGTTGATGTGCATAATATGGGAGATATAACTGGACCTCAGAGACCTACTATTGTCTATAAAGGGAAGATTGGCCATTGCTTATGACTTGACTTGGACCATTGGAGCCTATATACGGACCTAAAAGTATCATGCCAACAATCAATGAGATAAACAATGTACATGATGACCGTGTTCAGAACATTTCTATAGTTATCTACGCTTGTAACCAATCACAATTCTAGAAGCTATCGCATTAGCATCAACTTGATGCTGTATCTGACAGTAAGTATTGATGTTTTAGGACCGGAGTTCAGTTTCGTGATTCTCCTGTTTTCAAACTCAAGAGGCTTTTGTACTGTTGACTTCTGCCATTTGATTTAGCAAACAACCGTCTTCAGTAAAACTTCAACTAATTTGATTGACACCTCGACTCCCGGTCTTCATTCCAAGCCTACTGGTCTACGGGTCCAAGCTGTGACTGATATTTTATTTCCCACTTTGTTCTTTTAAATGTATATGGAGTGTAAAGTGTGCTTGAGCGTGTGGAAAGCCACTATATAAATAAAACATTATTATTATTGCAAGCTAAAACTTTTTTGCAAAAAAATCATTGGGTGGAAACGTAGATACTGGAGGGAATGCAAAACTATTTCAGAAGAAAATCCCACCCTGTCCTCTAGTTATGGGAAGATCGGATCATTTTACTGACTTGGATCTTTGGCCTTGTTCAGACTGCCATTAAAAATCAGATTTTTTGCATATCCAGATTGTATCCAGATGAGTTTTTGATAGTCTGGACAGCAAAAAAAACACATGAAATCGGATTTTTCAGAATCTGATTCAAACCATCTCAACCACCTCACCATCAACGCCTATGTCGTTACCAATGCAACCCATGTAGACAGGTTAGTTATGTCTGAACGTGCTTATCTGATTTGATCACTTGCAATTAATAGTGCGGACAGTCTGCCTGAAAAGATCAATTTGAGAAAAAACCTGATTTGCCTGCAGTCTGACCATCTCGTTCAGCAAAATGTTTTTATTCAAGTCATTTTGTTCATTTGAGCAAAATTAAATTAAAATGTAACATTTTAACCTTCAAATTATAATGCAGCCATGAACAAATTATGAGAAACAGAAAGATTACTTCACCTCTGGAATCTTCTTGTCTTTGTCACGTGACAGCGGTATAGCTATTCAGCTGTCACGTGACAAAAAACAAACGACTGGGACCAAGAGTTGAAAGGTTAACTAATCATTTCCGTTTCCTGTACAGCGCCTATGCGGTTTTCACGTAACAAACGGAGGTTGCGCATTGCGCATGCGCGGCCAACCCACCGATGGAACGGATGATCCCCCAAGTTTCTCCGAGTACAACAAAACTCTCAAATTCACAATGCTCAAAAATAACTTGTATACCAAATGTAAACATAATATACAACTACATAACATTAAACAAGAATTAAATGCAATGACTTGATAAACCAACTTACATGATCGTGTACGTTAGCCACCAACGAAGACCATTTGTGATCCAGGAAAATCCTAAATGAACTCATTTACAATCTGCTTCTTCGTTTAACTAGCTCATATCTCAGAAATTAAACATGATGTTCTCAGATTTCTGCTTGTTTCTCCTTAAACTGATTTTTTAAGCGTCCAACAAGAAACCGTCACATGAGACGATAAAACGCTTCGTTTACGATCATTAAATTGACAAAGAGATGTGAAACAACACTCACGGAAAAATGCACATCAATATAAATCTCACAAGTCAAGTAAAACACCCACCTCAAGCTTCAGCTGCGATCCGATTCACACTACGGAGTGTTCACTGCTGAGTGCGGGATATCTACAACGTCATCACGCACAGACAACGCTTTGCAGGGTTGCCAGATGCTTTCAGAGAAATACGCAAAATAAATTGGAAAACCAAGCGCAAAAGCAGTTTTCCAGCGGGCTAGTTGTCCTACTTTTTACCCCAGTGACTATTTCCAGAGATTATTTAGTAGAGATGGGCCACTTCATTTAAAATGATTGGGATACAATGCCTAAATATTCATGACATTAAATATTATTACATAATATTCAACATAAAAAGTGACCTATCTGAATTTACCTGTACTTAGCGAAGTAGCCAGAATGGATGCAGAATGTTATTACTATGCTCACTTTGTAGGGCATTACAGCTTGGACCCGTAGACCAGTAGGCTTGGAATGAAGACCACTAGAGAATGGCCTACGTGACCGAGGCCTATAAGTCAGCAGACACACTGTCTCCTAAAGCATGAAGACAGATCTGGAATGGTTTCAAACTGCTTGTATGAGCATGACACCACAAAGAACATATATTAAGATCAGTGTCGGATTTAGGCATGGATGACATGGGTAGCATCTTGCGGAAGGGCGGCACCAATCCCCCTTTTATGACCAATTGTCATGATAATAGATGTAACAGTCTCAAATGACTGGTGGGTACATTTCCCGCTCCACTTCCTGTGAAGTATCGATGTATCCTTATTCCCAATTTGGAGTGCCCTTCGAACTGAGAGCTCCATTCGGATAGGAATCGCTCTTAAGATGGCTGATAGGAATGCACCTTTGTTGCAAACCGGCAACTTATGGTGCGTTTCCACCAACTACTGGACTGCACATGGGAAAACTCATTATCGGTTATATCCACCCTTTTCATGAACCATGTTTCATAATGGATGCCTGTTTTCAAGTTCCAGTGTCCAGTTTATTCACTCACATCAGCGTATATGGATAATGTACCGTTTAGCGTATTTAATGTGTACATATTGACATAAGGCTCCATAGTGCTGATACTTTAGAGTCACAATGACCAGTGCATCACCCATTCAAGTTTAAAGAGTGTGTGGATGATGTGAAACTCTAATCAGAGATGAGTAACATTGATATAACATCAGTACTTAGAGTTGAGTCTGAACTCATTTGTACTTCAACCAACGCTTAATTATTTTGAACCTTGTTTCTAATGAGATTGGATCCTCCCCTGAACCACATGGGGGTCCCCAAACTGTCAAATATATAACATGCATGTATAAATGTAATGTCAACTGTAGTCTACCATAGTACATAGACACGGCTGTGGCTTTACAGCTACCTGGCAGGTGCAAAAAATGAGAAAAAGGGGCAGTTTTTTACAGTAGCCTTTATCTTTGTAAACATGTCCACCTATTGGTCCAATGGCGGCGTCCAATAGCGTGGCTGAAGGTCTCCTGCGTGCTATCGTGCGCATAAAATAATACTTTGATTATTTGATTTGAGTTCCATGTTTTATTAATCTTATTTATTGTTTGCATTATTTCATCTGACTCCAATTATGAAAAAACCTTGTTGATGTATCTATGCTCTCTGGCACAGGACCGTTAACCACAAAACTCATCAGTTTTAGACTAAGTCGCTATAGGTTCTCGGATTGACCCGTTTAGTCTTATTTGGCTAAGTCCTAATATAGGTTCACGACTCATCGATTAGCCCCAGTCAATTGAGTTCTGTTTGACAGATTCTCGGTCCTACTCTTAGTATTCCCATTTAATTCTACCCGGCTAAGTCCTGATAGGTTCTCGGTTTGCCATTTGGCCTTTTACTTCACTAATGGGGTTCTTCTGAAGTAGCTTTGTTAAGCCAAATCTGACCATAGATTTGTAGTTAATAAGAAATGTACAAAAAAAACTGTCCTACAGAATTAACTAAAAAGTAACAATTTATTTGTCCAGGTTATAGTAATGCCCTATAGTAGAGACCCTTCCACCTTTGCCAACTCCCCTTAAATACCTAAATGATCATTTATCATCTATCATTATTTCAGATGTGTATTTTTGATGTTATCCAGGATTCGGTTTACAATTAGGGAGTTTGATGGTGGTGGTGTAGTGGGCTACATCACATAACTGGTCATCAGAAGGTTGCTGGTTCGATCCCCACAGCCACCGCCATTGTGTCCTTGAGCAAGGCACTTAACTCCAGGTTGCTCCGGGGGGATTGTCCCTGTAATAAGTGCACTGTAAGTAGCTTTGGATAAAAGCGTTTGAATGAGGACCTTTGAAATTCTGGAACCGACCCAAGGTGAGACAGAGGTCAGTTTTATGGTCCTTAAACAGTAGGCGGTGTCACCTCAGGTGGAGATATGAATCTGGGTGAGAGTATGACTTGGTTCTCGCAGACTTTTACAAAAGTGATGCAGACAATTTGATGGTAGCCTTACATATTTCACATTCACGTGCTAATACACACGCTAGACAAATCCTCAGATTATGAAGGATGGGCTTTATTAGTAACATTAGTAACATCAGGCAATTTTAAAACACCAAGGAAAAATGTAAACAAATAATCAAATATTTTTCACTTATATAATTGTCATCAAAAACGCTCACACTGTTTGCCATTTAGGCAATTTGTTGATATATTTGTCATAATAGGTACAAGAGTCAGTTTGCTAAAGATGCATTTAAGGCAGGGGTTCTTATGAAATTGTATGCACCTGGGGCCCACACTTACAAAACCTTGCAATGCACTTTATTTGGTATATACATTAATTCATGTGCTTTTTTTTTATGAATAAAACTAATTGCGATATACATTTTATTTTATACTTTTTTGTGATTTTTTTTCTATATTCTTTCAGACATAAAAAAAACAACTTTTAAATGAGATTAAACATTTAAACAAGCATAGAAACCCTCTCAAATTGCATATATAAAACAGTTACAATTAAACATAAAATCAATAACATCCACATTGATCTGGAATAAAACATCACTTAATGGATGCTTTGAGCTTCCTCAACGCCTACAAACATTTTCCAAAATCCCTAAACCAATTTTTCAGCATCTAAATTGTCCCACACAGTTTGTTGTACACGAGTGAGGTGTTATAGAGGACAATATTTCTGCTGTGCTCATAGACTTCACATTGACAAGGGATCCATATCTCAGTACCAGAACATTGTATAGACATGGGGGTGGGCTTGACTTATTAATTTAGGTCCCTGGAAACTGCCTAGCAACCGTCCAGCGCTCCCTAGCAACCATTTAGCAAGACCCATATACAGTATAAGCACAAGCACATCATAAAGATGTGAGGATGGGTTATTTTGACAATGTACGGAGGACACTGCGGTGACAAGTTTAGCCCGACTCACATGTTTACTCAGAAAATGTTCCTATATAGTTAAAACCTAAGGTTTCTGTAAGACAACAAACTAGCCAGTAGCTCCCTAAAAAACGAAACCGCGTCGACTAGTTTCCACTGTTAAGTAAATTAAATAGTTTGTAATAGAAGCAAGAGATTTGCTCAGGTCAGTTAACAAGCTAATGTTATCAATCAAATCCCAGCAGAGAAAAGCCTCGATCTTTGAAATCATTTAAATAATGTAAATGATCCAATTAAATTAAATATATATATTTTTTTTACATATGTTCATATTGGCTGTTTCGGACCATTTTGGCAGCCTAAGTGAGATCCGTTATGGGG
Source organism: Xyrauchen texanus (assembly GCF_025860055.1). Taxonomy (NCBI): domain Eukaryota; kingdom Metazoa; phylum Chordata; class Actinopteri; order Cypriniformes; family Catostomidae; genus Xyrauchen; species Xyrauchen texanus. The sequence continues at coordinate 2,930,369 of NC_068306.1, forward strand.
GTGCATTTGTGCCAGCAACCCCTTCATTAGACAGCCTTAAACTAACATGTGAAAGTAAAGAATTTAGGACAGATTTGTTTTTAACTATTGCACAATACAATACGATAGCTATTAAAGATGGCGTCGTTCCAAAACCAACATTGTAAATGTTAAATGGACAATGACTAAAACTGTCCAAAATGGAGAGACATATTTTAAGCATTTGGAAATATATTGAAATTATTATTTTCATGCGATTCATACGTTTTTAAAGCTTTAAGGGAAATCAGACATATTTTATGATTGCAAGTTAAATATGAATAAATTATGTTTTTAATGTGGCAATTTGCATGACAATTAATCGTCATAATCATAATTGTTTCGGTGAATTGTTCATAATCATGACAGCCCTAATTACAAGTTTCTTTGGTTTCCGTAAAAATATTAATCAGCCCACTCATAATCGGACGAGCGATCCCACTCAAATTCAGTTCTCCAAATAGGAAGACCTCCAAGTATTAATCTTAGATCATGCTGTTGTTTTGGGAGAACTATTTACTTCATATTATTGGGCTTAAAGATTCATTTTGATCAGTTTGACTGCTTGGGCAATGATTTTTTAAGTGTTTCTGTAGATGACCAGATTGTTTGAAACTTTTACCACATGAAAAACAGCGGTAAGGTTTCTCTCCAGTATGGATTCTCTCGTGTGTTTTCAAGTTTTCCAACCGAGTGAAACTCTTTTCACATTGTGAGCACTTGAAAGGTTTTTCCCCAGAATGGATTTTAAGGTGCACGGTCAACTGGCCGGCTGAAGTAAAGATCTTCTCACATTTAAAGCACTTATTAGCCACCACACCGGTATGCGTTTTCTGGTGCACTTTAAAGTAGAACGAGCATGCAAAACTCTTTCCACAAAGAGAACACTTGTAAGGCTTTTCTTTGGTGTGGATTTTCAGGTGTTGTTTTAGAAACTTTGCCTTTACAAACGTTTTACCGCACTGATCACATTGAAATGGCCTTTCTCCAGAGTACAAGCAGAGATGATCTTGGAGATGGTCTGCAGATGCAAAACTTTCCCCACACTGATGGCACGAGAAGGGCTTCTTGCCAGTGTGAACTCTTGTGTGTCTGACAAGTTGCTCTTTTTGTGTGAAACTCTTTCTACAATGATGACACGTGTAAGGCTTTTCACCTGTGTGAATGCGTGTGTGCTTATTAAGGTTTCCTTTAGTAGTGAAGCAATTCCCACACTCATGGCACGTGTAAGGTCTCTCTCCAGTGTGAACTCTCATGTGTGTATTAAGATTGCCGTCATTTGTGAAACTCTTTCCACACTGAGAGCAGGAGAAAGATTTCTTGGCTGCTCTTCTTCTGCGCTTCTTAGACTTTGAGCCACTCGAAGATGTTTTTCCAGGTATTAAATCATGATGTTTCTGATCCTGAAGTTTCTCCTCCACTTCATTCAGCTCTTGAGGTTCCTCTTGCTCTTCCATCAACTCTAAAATGAACAAAGTAAATTGATTATTAAACCTTTATTAAAACCTTTTAAGTCATGGTACAAGCTGAATAGTCGGTTAAGAGCTAATGATTAATCGTTCGATTAGTCGATTATCAAAATAATTATTAGTTGCAGCCCTAGTCGGGATGGATTGCATACTTCCGTCATTTGTCCGTGTGTGTTTAAGTCATGTCCGTTTAAAAAGAAAAGAAGGTCCAGCTCGTTAATATGTGCGGTGATAGTACTTTGAATCTGAAAGCTTGTAGCCACAACCAGGGACTAAAACAGAAATGTTTTTCATTTCCGTTCGCCCTGAGCAAAAACAGCATTTTTTCGTTCTGATTTAGAAGTTCAGCCTTTCCAAAGGCTACCACCGGTTAGAACAAAATAAAAGAACCGCTAATAGTGTTCAACAGTTCACAGTTAATAAAAATGCCTGTTCTCCGCACTAAGGGGTGGGTGAAATACCAACTGCGGTGTTGCCAGATCTCACGAGATAAATAAGCAATCTGGTTCGGAAAAACAAGCCCAAAATAAGACACTTGCCTCACAAGACACTTAGACATTGTGTTAATACAATAATAAACCGGTGTGCAGTACAGTGTCTGGCACGGCTCTGATATGCGGACCGCTAAAATGATTCAAGCGGTCATAATGTTCAAGTGCTCACCTCACTGTTTCATCCCCCTGTCACTTCTAACTGTCTTGTCTGTGGAGTGGTGGTGGCGTAGTGGGCTAAAGCACATAACATGTCTTCCAAATGGACAATGACCCCAAGCATACTTCCAAAGTTGTGGCAAAATGGCTTAAGGACAATAAAGTCAAGGTATTGGAGTGGCATCACACAGCCCTGACCTCAATCTGATTGAGGGCAGAATTGAAAAAGTGTTTGAGCAAGGAGGTCTACAAATCTGATTCAGTTACGCCAGTTCTGTCTGGAGGAATGGGACAAAATTCCAGCAACTTATTGTAAGAAACATGTGGGATTCTATCCAAAACATTTGATCAAAGATAAACACTTTGAAGGCAATGCTACCAAATACTAACAAAGTGCATGTAAACTTCTGACCCACTGGGAATGTGGTGAAAGAAATAAAAGCTGATATAAATCACTCTCTCTACTATTATTCTGACATTTCACATTATTTGTTTTTCAGCGTTAATTTTTATTTAACACTGAAAATTTGCCTCAATCTGGATGGCGGAGGACGAATCTCAGTTGCCTCAGCATTGGAGACTGTCAATCCGCGCATCTTATCACGTTGATTGTTGGCTTGCTGAGCGCGTTACTGCGGAGACCTTGTGCGTGTGGAGGCTTCACGCTATTCTCCACGGGTGCCCCACCGAGAACCACATTATAGCGACCACGAGGAGGTTAACCCAACGTGACTCTACCCACCCTAGCAACAGGGCCAATTGGTTGCCAAGGAAGCCTGACTGGAGTCACTCAACATACCCTGGATTCGAACTTGTGACTCCAGGTGTGATTGTTAGCGTCTTTACTTGCTGAGCTACTCAGGCCCCCTGGCATTTCACATTCTAAAAAAAAAAAAAAAACATTTCTTGTTGCACTTAAATCTGTTTTGTATACTATTCTGATGATAGTGAAACCTTTGTAATATGGCACTTTTCGTACCACTGTCTCCTTAAGATGATTCGCTTATGTTTTCCTCTTTTGTAAGTCGCTTTGGATAAAAGCGTCTGCCAAATGAATAAATGTAAATATAAATGTAAAAATAAAGTGATCCAAACTGACCTACGACAGGGAATGTTTTCTATGATTAAATGTCAGGAATTGTGAAAAACAGATTTTAAAAGCATTTTGCTAAGGTGTATGTCAATGGAATTTTTATCTCAGTGATTTGGACTGTGGCGTGATTGTTGGTGCCAGATGGGCTGGTTTGAGTATTTCTGGGATTTTCACACACAGCAGTTTCTAGAATTTACTCAGAATGGTGCCAAAAACTAAAAACATTCAGTGAGCGACAGTTCTGCAGATGGAAACACTTGCTGATGAGAGAGATCAACAGAAAATGGCCAGACTGGTTTGACATGTCGAACATTGAGGCGAATGGGCTACAACCGGGTTTCCCTTCTGTCAGCATCTTTTAGTGCAACTTTGAGAGATAAACATCATCTGGTTACAGATTCTGACGTCATTTGTTAGTCCTGAAAATGTCAAACAATATAAAAGGAAAAAACATACCTGAAGGAATGACATCATCATTATCATCTTCACTCGGTTGTTCCTCTGCTGTGATTTTTTCATCATCATCATCATAATAATCTTCTTCATCAATCTCTTGTACCTCTGCTGTGATTTCATCATCTTCTTCATCACTCAGTTGCTCCTCTACTGTGTTTTCTCCTCGCATCTCAATCGGGTTCTTCAACATCTTCACTGGTGTCTGCAGCATCTGCTGTTCTCCAGCGTTACAGACAGAAGTCAGAGACTCTGTGGAGGTTTGATCACCCTGATTACTGTCACACACACTCTCCTGAGCATCAGTAGAACAGAGTAAAGTGAGCTGTGAGTCCTGTGTGTCTCTGGATCTCTGTTCAGAGAGTTTGTCCAGCAGCTGCTGTGGTGTGGACTGATCTCTGCCGCTCCACACTGAATCCTGACATTCTGTGGAGGTCCCATCAGTCACACACACTGAAGATTGACAGGAAACCTTTTCCAGCTTCTGACAAACACAACACAATCACATCTGTACCGTTCATCATCACAGAGTCACAGTCAAATCACATCATTTGAAACTTACAATCTCAACTTTAAAGATACAGTTCACCCAACAATTTAAATTCTCTCATCATTTACTCGCCCTCATGCCAACAAAGATGTACAGAAATGTATTTCTTCAGCAGAACACAACCAAAGATTTTAAGAAGAAAATCTCAGCTCTGTAGGTCCATACAATGCAAACTAATGGTGATAAGACATTTGTTGCTCCAAAAACCACATAAAGTAAACATTAAAGTAATCCATAAGACTCCGTTTGTTCAATCCATATCTTCTTAAGCGATATAATTGGTACGGGTGAAAAACGGATCCAAAATTTAAGTCCTTTTTTTTTTTACTCTAAAATGTACACTTTCACTTCTGAAAGTGACATGTGGTGCCTGTTTAGTTTCACTTTCACATCTGAAGGTTATAGTTGACATTTAGTGCAAAAAAGGACTTCAATTTGGATCTGTTTTTTACCCGCACGTATTATACAGCTTCAGAAGATATGGATTAAACAACTGGAGTCTTGTAAGGAAACATAAAAGTAATCCACATGAGGTTTTTGGAGCTACAAAGGTCTGATCACAATACATTTTGCTGTGAACTATCCCTTTAAATCTCTGGAAACAGATTTTAAGATTTAGCTAAAGCAAGTTCATTAAAATCCAAGACACAGTGATCCAGTTTAAGGATGAAATGAATGTTTAACCTGTAAACTGTCTCTCTCCATCAGTTTTGTCTTCATCACTTCTTTCTTCAACTCTCTCATGATGAAAATCTGAACACAAACAGATCTGTAAAACAAAACAAAAACTTTATAAAGATTATATACATTTAAATGTGCTTGTGTTTGGTTTCATTTTCTTGACAGCATGAATATGATCGGACATTAACCCATAACAAGCTTTATTCAACATCTAATCGCTTTCACTGAACTAATTTACAAAGACTTTAACGAGCTCATATATCACAAATTAATCATAATATTCAGATATTTCTGCTGGTTTCTCCTGAAACTGAATATTTTAAAGAGTATGTCACAAAACCGCCACATAAAACGATTATAAGCTTCATTTTCGATCACTAAATTGAAAAACAGAACAAAATACGACATGCACATTAAAAAAACCACAACAAAATAAATACAAATCTCATAAATTAAGTCAAACAAGTTGAGGCACGTACCGAACTGAGTGCTCAAACTGTGACTTCCGCTTTCTTCTTCTTCTTCGTTTTTATTTGCGGTTTGCATTCTTAGAATGCGCATTACCGCCATCTACAGGAGCAATGGATCATAGACTTTCCTACTACAGTACTCCCCAGGTTTATCAGGACTAAAAGCTTCCAATGGAGCTGCGTGTTCAGCGCGTGTTCAGCTCCTCCATTTTTAGCCGCGAGCACCGCATATCCCAGAGAAAGATATAGCTGCCCCAACTATGAGGACATTAGAGGGACTTTTTATACAAAATTTGAAATACTTTGCCCTAACTTCATAAAATTAGACAACAAAACACAATTTCAACATTTATTAGGTGAAAAAAGAGATTGTATCATACTAGCAGCAAGATACATTGATGCTTGTCACAAAGAGAGAGTCGACGACTAATCAGTGATGCACACACACACAGAGAGAATTCTAAATTGTTCACAGAATTTTGAAATGTTCATAAACTGGTTCTAATTATTATTTTTTTTTATTATTATTATTTGTTACACTGTTAATTTGTACAATTAATTTAATTTGTACATTTAAATTTAAGTTATGTTATAATATTTTATTATTTTGATGTCTTTATAATTATTCTATGTATTCCAAGCTTTGGCAATATTGTATTGTGTACGATCATGCCAATAAAGTACTTTTAAATTGAAATAGAGAGAGAGAGAGAGAGAGAGAGAGAGAGAGAAAGGGGCCTATATTCTTTCAATTATATTTTAACTTTTAAGAAACTGTAATAGTATATTCCTATTATTGGATTCAACATGTTCTTTAATGTTATTTCTTGCTCTCCTTTCTTCTGTAATTCTTCTACTAATTTGTTTCTTCCGTAATTGAAATATCTATCAAAACATTGCGATTAAATGTATGTTGTTCGCCCAGCATGTGAAAAAACAGGCATCTTATACACTTAACACTGACAAGAGATCAGTGGAATCATATCTACAGGTCAGAATGTCATAGAGAATAATGCAGAGTTTACTCGACACGATTTTAGGCCTGAATTCACTCGCCAACAGTTTTGTGGAGATCGCCGACAAAAGCCCGAAATCATAGGCAAATCAGAGCTTGCACCCATGAACGACAAACACAATGTATGAATTATCAAAGACGCGATCTGAGAGAAGCGCCAACGCGTCGCCGATGTCAGCGAGATATCTAGCATGTTAAATATCTGGACCTGTCTGCGATTTCAAATCGTGCAATGTGAAATGTGTTTTGACTGCAGCGTTGATCTACAGCCAATGAGAGAGCAAGAGACGGGGGAAGGTGAAAGTCACCTACCTGCAACAGAACATCAACTAGCGGCTGTGGTAACAAGAAAGTCTCATTGGACCGAAGAAATGGAGGAATAATTAGTTGAATGTTGGCAGGAGCACCAGCGCCTATTTGATGTTTCCTCTGAACTGTTGCACAACCGGATGGAGGAAGAGGAATAGCCAATTCTCTTGGACAGTCAGGGAAGCAAATAGGTAGATCAGAAATTTTTCATATTGTAACCAATAAAATACATGATTAAAAACATACACATCATATCCTGAAATGCATAACATATGATCATGGATTAGTTTTCGTATCTCGTATCACTTCTGGCGTGTACTCTGTTGTGAAACGAGTCGAGACAGAGTCGTCGGGGATTCGTGAAAAGTGACATGTTTTGTAAGGTGTTCACCCCTGCCTCCGATTCCTCGTGTAATTTGAAAACCCTACGATTTCCATGACAAGACAGAGAGTTGTGTAATATGAACGGTACCACAATCCGACGTCTTTGAAAGTCGTGTAATGTGTAGAAGGAATCAGAGGATGGCTTATTTGAAATGTGCCAGCAAGCTGCCTTTAATTATCACCCTGGCAACTGCCTAGCCACACCCTAGCATGTATCCAGAGTGCCACACCAACACTTTAGCAAATCACCCAGCCATATTTCAAGCCGTACTTCAATTCTTATTTCATATAGAAATGGGGGAGGGCTCTTTTGACTCACAAGCAGCCATGAGGAACCAGCCTAGCCATGCCCTAGCAATCTTCGAGAGCACCCTAGCAATCGTGTAGAAACACCTGTATCTCTGCACCAGAATATCATAGAGACATGGGGGAGGGCTCTTTTGACTCACAAGCAGTCATTAAGAATCAGCCTAGCCATGCCCTAGCAATCTTCGAGAGCACCCTAGCAATCGCGTAGCAACACCTATATATAGGCACCAGAATATCATAGAAATGGTGGAGGGCTCTTTTGACTCACAAGCAGCCAATGACTTGAGACAGTGTACTGAGGCCCTTGGCGGGACATTGTGGTGACGAGTTTAGCCACGTCAAGCACCACTCAGAAAACATATCTTGTAAAACCGTTTCAGTGAGAAATAAAACTAGCCAGTAGCTCCCTAAATTACTAAATCAATTCAGATAGCTTACACTGATTAATAAATCACATCGTTTGTAATAGAAGCAAGAGATTAGCAGACATTATTTTATTGTAACTCAGGTCAGTTTTAAAAGCTAACGTTATCAAACAAATCCATGCAGAGGAAAATGCTTAAATTGGCATCACAATCAACCTACATGTCATAAATGATTTATATTATGTAAAGGGTCACATCAAATTAATGGCAAAGCTGTTTTTCCATATCTGCATATGGTGGTCATCAGGTAAGGATTTGTCAGGAACATTTTTACAAGGGCTCATGCCAGTAAAAGGGGTCTAGCGACACCCCAGTTGCAGACTGAACATGTGCTACTGTTAATGCTGTTTGATTGTGAGTAATTTAATAAAGATGTTTGAAGACCTCATCTTGTAATGTATTATTATATCTATGCCCAAAAGAGAACAGTAGCATTACATCATTTAGTGACCAAAACACCTGACGTTCACACGGTCAACTTATGCAATAATCCCTCTACACTGATGACCACTCCCATGCCTGCATCGTTAATAGCTTTCTCTTTGTGTGCCTGCTTTGTTTTTTGTTTATCAGCCCCCGGAGCATGTTTAATTTAGGGATCATCATGCAATGCTTGTAAATTACATGATATTTGCGTGCTTTCTTGTTCATTACATCTCTTCGTACATTCAGAGTGTTGATTCAGTCACATTGCTTGGTTTCATTCCAAGTGAATATTGTTTTTAAATTTGTATTTAGGTGCAATGAAAGGACCGCAACATCTGCAGCTGGACCAGTGGTGGATTTCCAAACTGTTGGATGATAGGTTGTACCATGAGGATTTTTATTCGCAATACCGCTCTCACTGCATCATTCTCTGGCAAAATCAAGTTTGTTGCCTTACAGCAATCGGCCTTTGTTCCACTCAACCTTGATGACATGACAGTGATGCGGAAGTCTTAAAGGTGATTGGCCAAATTATGAGACCACTGATTGAGTCATAGGAAGTGATTAAATGGCCGATTGACTGTAGCATCCTTAGTTTCCATTAACACAAATGTAGCCCACGCACAACAGAAAAGCATTCCGAAACATTTCTGAATTAATACATTTATGCATTTGGCAGACGGTTTTATCCAAAGTGACTTACAGTACACTTATTACAGGGACAATCCCCCCGGAACAACCTGGAGTTAAGTGCCTTACTCAAGGACACAATGGTGGTGGCTGTGGGGATCGAACCAGCAACCTTCTGATTACCAGTGATGTGCTTTAGCCCACTACACCACCACCTCTCCTCCATAATCTCCATATTAAGAAGACTTTGATTAGATGTTGTCTTTTGGGAGAAAATCTATCTATGTGTTCATCTGAACTTCCACCAAATTTACTTGATATCTTTGGACCTTTTGAATTTTTGCTCGCTGTGAATACTTGGGCAATTCTTTTTTATATGTCTCTGTAGATTACTTGCTGCGCTGAAACTTTTCCCACATGAAGAGCAGAGGTAAGGTTTCTCTCCAGTGTGAATGATCTCGTGTGTTTTCAGGGGCTCTGACCGAGTGAAACTCCTTTCACAGTGTGAACACTTGTAAGGTTTCTCTCCTGTATGAATTCTCTCGTGTTTTTGTAGGTTTTGCGAGCAAGTGAAACTCTTTCCACAGTGTGAACACTTGTAAGGTTTCTCTCCGGTATGAATTTTTTGGTGCTGTTTCAAGTGGCTGGCTGTAATATAAGTCTTCCCACATTCAAAGCACACATGTGCCCTCATAAAGGTATGTATTTTCTGGTGCTCTTTAAAATAGGACAGGTCTGCAAAACTCTTTCCACAAGAAGAACACTTGTAAGGCTTCTCATTTGTGTGTCTTTTCAGATGTTGTTTTAATCCTGAATCCAAAACAAATATCTTTCCACACTGATCACATTCAAATGGTCTTTCTCCGGTGTGACGGCGAAGATGATTCTTGAGATTATCTGCATATGCAAAACTTTTTCCGCACTGATGGCACGTGTACGGCTTTTCTCCACTATGAACTCTCATGTGTTTAATAAGATATTGTTTTTGTGTGAAACTCTTTCCACACTGATGGCATGTAAAATGCTTTTTTCCTGTGTGAACTCTGGTGTGCATATTAAGATATTTTTTACGTGCAAAACTCTTTCCACACTGAAGGCAGGTGTAAGGCTTCTCTCCAGTATGAACACTCATGTGTATATTAAGATCACTTTTAAAACTGAAACTCTTTCCACACTGAGAGCAGATACGGGATTTTTTGGCTGCTCTTCTTTGAGGTTTTTTTGTTGAGCAACTCAAAGATTTTTCTCCAGTTGTGAAATTCTGATGCTGAAGTTTCTTCTCCTTTTTGTTCAGTTCTTGAGGTTGCTCTTTCACTCCCGTCAGCTCTACAATAAACACAGTAAATGATCAAAAATACATTCAAATTCAAGAGGGACCATGTGAAACATCAAATTATCAAAAGGAAACACCATTAAAGGCAGAACACAAATGTTCAGTATATATTTGTGATTTTTGAAGTTAAAAACATATATATTTATATCGGGGTGCTTTTCAAAACCTTTTCAAAAACAGTGTGTCAAAGTGGTTGGTTTTCGTTTCTGCTCTAACGTGACATCATGTCCGGCCTCGCCCACGACTGGTGACGGACTCCACCCTGTTATCATAGATCCTCCCGAGTGATCTACACACAGTCCGCCATTTTCTTTCTCGTTGCAAATCACCTTTCTGGATGTGCTTGTTAGCGGATTCCACGGCTAAAGTTAGCATTGTCTCTGATTGTAGTCATGGAGACCAGAGCTAAGTTGGGGGCGGGGAGCTGCAGCTCATTTGCATTTAAAGAGACACACACGAAAACAGCGTGTTTTTGACTCCACCCAAAAAGAGGCATTTACAACATGGTATAATAAATGATCCGTGGGGTATTTTGAGCTGAAAATTCACAGACACATTCTGGGACACATGAGTCTTATGTTACATCTTGTAAAAAGGGGCATAATAGGTCTGTTTTAAATACAGATTTACAGTATGTGGCTACCGTTGGAGCACATCTGACCTCTTCTGGCAGCTGGTTCCAGCTGCGGGTGGCATAATAGCTAAACACTCTCTCACCTTGTTTTGAGTGAATCCTCTGTATGTCTAACTGACTTGGTCCTAATGGTCTGAGAGGTCTGTTGGGTTTATATGCAGCAAGCATATCTGAAATGTATTTATGTCCAAGGCTATTGAGTGATTTATAAACGAGTCATAGTACTTTAAAATCAATTCTAAATGTAACTGGAAGCCAGTGTAAAGACCGGAGAACTGGAGTAATATGCTCTGATTGTTTTGTTTGGGTGAGAATCCTGGCAATGGTATTCTTGCGGCAGGTGTCTAAAGGTCTTTTTGGGAGGGCCGGTGAGGAGTCCATTGCAGTAGTCCACCCTACTGGTGATGAATGCATGAACAAGTTTCTCTAAGTCTTGACTGGATACTAAACATCTAATTCTGGCTATATTTTTGAGATTATAGTAGGCTGATTTAGTTATTACTTTGATGTGACTACAGAAACAAATGTCTGACTCCAAAATGACACCACTTCATTTTTTGTCTCTAGACCCTTGAAGTCAAGGCATGTGTTCTTCTTGGGAATATCGCCTTTGTTGCCAAATACAATGACCTCTGTCTTGTCGTTGATTAACTGAAGGATGTTTTGGCACATCCAGCTGTTCATTTCGTCAATGCACTGGCACGGGGAGTCTATGGGGCTGTAGTCATTTGGCAATAGGGCTAGATAGATCTGGGTGTTGTCTGCATAGCTATGGTACGCAATTTGGTTATTTTTCCGAATTTGGCCAAGTGGGAGCATATATAGGTTGAACAGGAGCAGTGCAATAATTGAGCCTTGTGGGACTCCACACGTCATGGATGTCCACTTAGATTCATAGTTGCCTTCGTTCACATAATAACCCCTCCCTTCTAAATATGACCAGCTGAGGACCGTCCCAGAGAGCCCTACCCAGTTTTCAAATCTGTCTAGGATAATGTAGTGGTCAACAGTGTCAAAAGCAGCGCTACGATCTAATAATACCAGCACTGATATTTTACCTGAATCACTATTTAGCCAAATTTAATTTAAGGATCTTTATGAGTGCTATGATGCGGTCGGAAACCAGACTTGGAAATTGTCCCGTTCTATTTGAAAGCAACTTTTTCAATGATTTTGCCTATGAAAGGAAGATTTGAAATTGTTCTGTAATTGTTCAATATTGAGTTATCTAGATTGCTCTTTTTACGAAGGGGCTTGACAACTGAAGTTTTCAGGGACTTCGGAAAGTGCAGCCTTTCTCAAACCGTGGAAAATCCCAAAATCATGAACATTGTGTTGAAATGTAATCAAATAAGCAATAAAAAAAAACTCAATATGAGGCTATTGACTAGTATAAAAATGTGACAAAAGTTAAGAACAATATATTCAAATAGCAGATATAAAAAAGTTTCTGGACTGAAAATGTAAGCGTGGGAAAATCCATGGATGTTTTATTTCCATGGTAACGTCAATTTCTCTGAATGGTGAATGAATTCTCTCTACTGTGGATGACACTGGACAATATCCACAGAACACTGAGACCCGAATTTGTTGCTTCATTCAGTAAAAAAAGAGGCATTTAATGTGTATTTCAAGTTATATTGTCAATGAGACAGACCAGCACTGGATTAGCGAGGTCCCATTTTCCCAACTGTATATACTTAGAAACATTTTAGTTAATTTTCCTAGGTAAAGTATGCAAATGTCATATTATAAAGTCATATCATTGATGCAATTGATGATCTAGCTTTGCGTCAAATGCACTAATATATTTTGTAACACAGTGACCCTTATTTTAACCATACCAAATGTCTAATAGTGGACAACATTATCTGATTTAATTGTATTTATATGTCATTATAACAGTCATTTATGTGACTATAAATTATGTCTGGCTCGCAGATGAATGGAAGAAGCTTTTATGATGTAGGAATAATTATGAGAACTTTTTATTAAAAATTCCCGTATTTGTCCATTAAAGGGATGAATTCTCCCATCACTCACTCTCAAGTTATCCAAGATGTGTATGACTTTATTTCTTCAGCAGAACACATTTGAAGAAAATAGAGATATATCTCAGCTCAGTAGGTCCTTAAAATGACTGTCATCATAAACGTCATCCATACAAATCCAGCGATTAAATGAATGTCTTCTAAAGCGTCACAATGGCTTTTGGTGTGAAAACATCAATATTCAAGTACTTTTTAACTGTAAAACATTGCTTCCGGGTTAGCAGCGGTATGGGCGTTTGATGTAATCACGTTGGCATGTTCATGCGAGGACTGACGTACGTGAGACACACCCAGAAGATTAGCGATGTTTACAACTGAGTAGAAGGAATGCTGTACAGAAACTTTGTTGGTTTTGGATTAGATCAGTAGTTGTATCTGTATGTTTTTCACAAAGGTCTGTTTGTGCTTATCCTGGATATCTCAACCGAGAGAAGAGCGTGAGATTACGTCCATAATATGCCAACATGAATACATTACACGAGAGACCGCATGAACTTCACGATAATGTTACAGGCACATTCTGCTGATGACCGATTTATAGTCTCCTAAGCAACCAGATTGGGCCGGTTGCTAGGGAGGGTAGAGTCACATGGGGTAACCTCCTCGTGGTGGTGATTAGTGGTTCTCTCAATGGGGCATGTGGTGAGTTGTGTGTGGATCGTGGAGAGCAGCATGAGCCTCCACATGCTGTGAGTCTCCGCGGTGTCATGCACAAGGAGTCACGTGATCAGATGCGCCGATTGACGGTCTCAGAAGCGGAGGCAACTGAGAGTCGTCCTCCACCACCCGGACTGAGGTGAGTAACCGCACCACCACGAGGACCTACTAAGTAGCGGGAATTGGGCGTTCCAACATTGCGGAGAAAAGGGGATCAAAATTTTAAATAAATAAATAATCACGACAGGCCTACGCTATACAATAAAAATGACTTGACTTTTGTAGTAGAGTTGACAACAGCCTTAATCCAGTGAAATCCTTTCATCTCCCCTTTTATCCACAAAAACCCCAGTGTCATGTAGAGGTCTTCTAAATATGTACAGGCCACACATGTGTGTAATTATGCAAATGCAAGCCTAATAAGTAAGTAATGTGACTATAAAACAACATTAAAAAGATAAAACATACCTGAATTAATAAAATCTTCATCACTCTGTTGTTCTTCTGTTGTGTTTTCTTCTTTTATCACCTGCTTCACTTCAATCTGCACTGGTGTCTGCAGCATCTGGTCATCATCAGTCTGTTCTTCCTCTTCTTTTATCACCTGCTTCACTTCAATCTGCACTGGTGTCTGCAGCATCTGGTCATCATCAGTCTGTTCTTCCTCTTCTTTTATCTCCTGCTTCACTTCAATCTTCACTGGTATCTGCAGCATCTGGTCATCATCATCATCATCACTCTGTTCTTCCTCTTCTTTTACCTCCTGCTTCACTTCAATCTGCACTGGTGTCTGCAGCATCTGGTCATCATCAGTCTGTTCTTCCTCTTCTTTTATCACCTGCTTCACTTCAATCTTCACTGGTATCTGCAGCATCTGCTGTTCTCCTGCATGAATCACATCCACCTGCTCTCTCATGATGAACATCTGAACACAAAAACATCATGAGATGGTCATTTTTTTATGGTTTCATTTGCACTGACAGCAGGAATATTATCTATATTAGCCGATAACTAATGGGTCAGGAAATCTGAGGCTGATACCAATAACAGGTATTTCCTTATAAAGTCCCCAGTGCCACACTCGTGCATGTTATATGCAGCAGTTATGTGTGTTGACATATATGTTATTCCCCCTACACATTTGTTTAATTGAAAACAGTTGTGCAGATTTAAATATGTGTTCTCACAAAATAGCTTTGCAACGAGTGACTGATGAGCTCATTAATTAAACATACTTCTTCTCGTTTCTCCTGAAACTGACTTTTTAAAAGGGTCAGTCGCAAAATCACCACTTAAAACGATAATAAGATTATTTTACGATCATTAAAACGCCGACAAGAGACAAACAACATGCGCAGAAAACCACACATCAATCTCAAAATCAATATAAACACATTCTGCACCGACTGAGCTCAAATTCTTCCTTCTTTCTTCTTCTTCTTGTTTAATGGCGGTTTGCAAAACAACTAACGGCGCTTTCCCGCCTCATACTGGACTGGAGTGAATCTGCGTTTGGGGGTAATTTATTTATTTAATAATTAATATTTATATATATAGAAATAGCATTTTAGTCCAAATCTGAGTTTTGTTGAGGGTCATTTTTCCAGCTACTGCATTAGCTCCATCTTCCTCTGTATCCAAATTAATGAATCGAGCTTTATACCATTTTATTTGGAAGAATAAATCTCATTTTATCAAGAAAACTGATATAGTTCAGTCATATGACGAAGGTGGATTAAATATAATTGATTTTGTACAAATGAATGGATTGTTAAAATTGAAATGGCTAAAATCGTATTTATGTAACTCTAATAGTTTTTGGTTTACAGTTTCAGCGTCTATGTTTAAGAAATTAGGTGGTATTGAATTTTTACTTAAATGTGACTT
Organism: Xyrauchen texanus; assembly: GCF_025860055.1. Taxonomy (NCBI): domain Eukaryota; kingdom Metazoa; phylum Chordata; class Actinopteri; order Cypriniformes; family Catostomidae; genus Xyrauchen; species Xyrauchen texanus. The sequence continues at coordinate 2,945,813 of NC_068306.1, forward strand.
TCAAATATCTAAACTTCCATTAAAGTTATCTGCATTTCATCAACAAGTCTTGTTACAGTGGAAACTAGCGCACATTCATAACGAATAATAAATACATTCTTCACAGAAATAAATCCCTTCTTTATGAAGAATGGTTTCACAGAAATATGGTCTTTGAGGGAGTTATTTTATAACTCTGGTGAGTTACTGAATTATACTGCTTTTACTCTTAAACATGGTTTTACATGCCATCCTAAACAATTCTTTACAGTAATATCTGCCAAACCTTCTGGAATCAAATTATTATTCAAAGGATTGTTATGTTATGGACAAATCTTCCCTTGTTTACCATCATTATTCCTTGGGAAAATTGAGTTTACAGGTCAGAAATGCTCTAATAGATATATTAGACAAAACTTAAACAATATTCTCTTTTCGATCGGTAAGAAATCATTTGGATCTTTTTTTTGACAAGAAAACTCTTAAATATATTAGAACCGCCTATTTAAAATTTCCTTTTCATCCTAAAGTTAAAGAAATTCATTTGAACATTTTGGCTGATATTTATCCTTCTAGTGATTTTCTAAATATTAGATTTAATATTGAAAAAGCTCTTTGTAGATTTTGGGATCGAGTGCAGAACTGGTGGAGTGAGAAAAAGGTCGCTGTATTGAACTTGTCTTTTGTAGATATTAAATATGGGAATTATGATGAAGAAGGCAAAGTAGAGTTTTTGATTAACAATATTTTGTTGTTGGCCAAACATTTTATACATAAATGTAGATTTTTTAACCCCCCCCCCACCAACAAAAAAAATATTTTAGTGTTTGCTTATTTAAAAAAAAAAAAAAAAAAAAAAGAAATAGCATTTTAGCTTAGCATAAAGCTAACAATTTACACAAGGTTTATATCTATTTCTTCTGCTCGTATGAATGTAACACATCATAAGAAAGTGTTTCACCGCTGTTCAAATGCACTTTGGATCATTTAGATGTATAAATGTTTTCCATCTGTGAGGACTAAATATTAAATCAAACAAATTACAATAGAATTCTAAGTTAGATCTTCAGTAATCAAAATACTTTTTGAATGTAACTGAATTCTAAATACCAATGATTTAAATTGTAACTGTCGTGGAATTCTGTTACTTTGTATTTTAAATACATAATTCCGTTACATGTGTTCCGTTACGCCCCAACCCTGTATATATCATATATATATATATATACACACTTAAGTCACTGCATAATGCATACAAAGACTTTTAAAACAAACGTTATCAATTTGAACAATACTGATAATGTTTTATTTGCCGTGTACATCTTGTGTCATTTACATTTGTTAAAAATCACTGCAGGGGCGGATCTACCGGGGTGGCATAGCGTGGCAAATGCCACCCTAAAAGAATACCTTGCCAACCCTGCTGCCAATTAAAAGTTATGGCCAATTTGACAATTTACGAGTGCGAATCTCCAATGTCCGACTGCACTGAATGCAGCACGAGATGACGCCAGAGCGGCAAGAGACTTAATGCCTTTCCGGTGATAATGCCCGTACTTCAATCATACTTCTATCTCCTATTAAGTGAGATTACATTGTATGGTCACTTACTCCTAATATGAACTGTTTCACATGAAACCTCAAATGCAAGACATTGATTGCATGAGATTAAGTTTGTCTGTATGAGTTTGTAAATGGCTTTTAATAAAAAGTTTATTAAAAGTGGATGCCAATATCATATTTATAAAGATAAAAACTCAACTCCACTGATCATCACACCTCTCAGTTTTGATTTCCACATTTTCTGAAGCAAATATTAACGGTGATTACCAGTACAAAACTCCCCAGCATGATCCTATGGCGTTGTCAGGCAGTTGCTAGGAGTGGTTGTTTGTGTCTTACTATTGATATTCTGGTCTCTACATTTACATTTACGCATTTGGCAGACGCTTTTATCCAAAGTGACTTACAGTGCACTTATTACAGGGACAATCCCCCCGGAGCAACCTGGAGTTAAGTGTCTTACTCAAGGACACAATGGTGGTGGCTGTGGGGATCGAACCAGCAACCTTCTGATTAATAGCCCTGTGCTTTAGCCACTACGCCACCACCACTCCAGATCTAGATATGACTTGGGTCCCAAAGTACAACACTTACCTTAGCAGACACCACTAATAACAGTCCTTTTTGTAAATAAGAATCTGAATATATATAAATCAACAATCTGATTACACAAATGTAATATACAGTGTTCAGCATTTAAATTCTGCTGTAATTAGTGGTTGCTGTATTCTATGGAACTAATGGCAATTTGCTTTGATACAAAAGCATGCTGAACTGCACTAGGCAAGTTTATTTATATAGCACATATTATACACAGTGGTAATTCAAAGTGATTTACATTGAAATGATAAAGAATATAAAAGAATCTGTGAATTTATTCGTTATTTTATTATCAGACACTGGAGAGAAAGAAACATTTCAATCAGAGATTTGTCAAGTTGGTCTCCCCATCTTTCTCTGAAGATGCTAACTCGTACAGGGCGTATTTAAGCACATCCATTTGAAGAAAAAAACAACAACACATCCTTCCATTGTTTAAAATGAGCCCACATTACTTCCCATCCCCTCATAATTGAAACCCATACCTCTGAAAAGTCTTTCTCATACATAAAGGTCTTGTATACAAAGCTTTAAGCATCCATATTAAACAACATCATATAAAAGCAGAAGTGTAATAATGTAATTCAAATGATCAATAATGCTACTAAATTATGAATATTGATGATGATATTTAATAACACTAATAAACACGAAAATGTAATCTACAAAGATCAAGAGCAACATGGAGAGATCCTGCCCCCTTTACTTAACCTGATGCCATCCCAGATGTGTATGACTGTCTTTCTTCAGCATAACACAAATTAAGATTTTTATAAAATGTTGAAAGTCTGTAGGTCCTTATAATTTAAGTACACGGGTACATTTGATGGTCCAAAAGGCATATTTAAAAAGCATAATCCATGTGACTCCAGTCGATCAATTAATGTCTTCTGAAGCAAATTGATAATTCAACTTTTTTTTTTTATACTTTAAATTTGTGCTTACGGCCAGCGCTGTATTGCTGTTTGAACTCTGTTGTATATAAAGTAGGGATGCACCAATCCGATACTGAAGCTTTTAGACGGATCAGGTGACGGTCCAACGAGCCTGATCCAAATCTGATACTGTGTGTTAGTTATGTTCATTACTGTCAAGCTTCATATTAGCAAACTATAGTTTTGGCAAGTCATTTAGGACATCTACTTTGAGCATGACACAAGTCATTTTTCCTACAACAGTTTACAGACCGATTGTTTCACTTTTAATTGACTATCACAATTCCAGTAGGTCAGAAGTTTATGTACACCAGTTAACTGTGCCTTTAAGCAGCTTGAACCATTCCAGAAAATAATTTCAAGCCTTTAGGCAATTCGCTTCTGATTGGAGACAATCGGAGGTGTACCTTTGAATGTATTTTAAGGCCTACCTTCAAACTCGGTGCCTCTTTGCTTGACATCATGGGAAAACCTAAAGAAAGCAGCCAAAACCTCAGAAAAATAATTTTGTTGTGAAAAGCACAATACAAATAAATTTGACTTGATAAACTGAACTGAAATCTGCTTATAAAAACCTTTACTTCCGATCTGCTGAAGAAGGGATGTCATGCACATCTGGGCTGGCTTAAGGTAAGTAAATCATGAGAGGCTTTTAATTTTTAGGTGAACTAACCTTTTAAGTTTGCAGATGACACTGGTGCATTCAAAACAACCTGGAGCTGAACACTCAAAATGGTGGAGATGATTGTGGACTTCCACCCACTATTCGCAACAGTACTGTGACTGTAGTGGAGTCATTCAGAATTCTTGGCACTACCATCTCGCAGGACCTGAAGTGGGAAACCCAACTTTTGAGGCTTTATTTCCTTCGCCAGCGGAGTTAAACTTGCCACAGGTGCTGCTGATGCAGTTCTACTCAGCAGTCAAAAGCAGCATTTCCACTATCGGGCCAGTGCGAGCCATCAACTGGTCAGAAAGGTCCAATAGCCTCAGACCTTGAGCCACCAAACCAAATTGATCTGCACTCCCACCATTGGGCCAACAGCCCAGTATCGTTTCAGGAAGGTGAAGAATAAGCAAACATGTGTGCCCACCAATCACATTTATTTAAACCAAGTTCTATTAGTGGTTAAATTGTTTTATGGAGATACAAAAGCAATATGAGCATCACAATCAGGGAAGGTAGCAACAATAATGAACTCACGTTGGTCAATGGATGCAAACGGTTTTGAATAATGACACAGAAAGCCGAAGTATCTATCTATCTATATCCATCCATCCATCCATCGATTCAATTTATCTTATATAGGTTTGTGGGGTGAACTCTTTATTCTTTCTTCCCCTTTAATCTTGAGTGCTCTACTCAGTGTCTGTTGCAAGAAGGTCCGTGTAAAATAAGATGGACAGATTGGGTATTAATTTATAATGATAATCGATTCTTAAATTTCATAATCGATGCATCGAAATTCTTTAATAGTTCGATGTACCGTGATGCATCGATACATTTTTCCATCTCTGTTAGCAAGCCCTCAAAATGATCATGGTGGAGACTGAAGCTCCCGTTTGTTTGCTTATTTAGCCTGTACTTGCCTACTCTGCTGGAAAATAACCATGTACAGAAGACTCAAATGTGAAAACATCCATACGGACTTGCAAGGCAGCGTTTCAGAAATCTGGTTTCTTTAACATTACCGAAGTGATTTCAATACCTATTTTGCTCATCTTTCGAGAGGAAATTTTTCTGCTCCCGCCGCGAGTGAGAAGGAAACATGCGTGGTTGTTTAAAATATCAAGCCAAATGTAAAGGTGTAAAAATGTTGAACAGTTTAATGGGGGGAAATATTGAATGACTAGCAATTCCAGTGTCAACTAGCAGCATCTGTACTGTTTAGTCGACTAGTCTCGCACATCCCTATTTTATAGAATAAACCCACTGAAATAAACAAGACTTATCTGTGAATTATATAATTGAGCTCAGAAATGATAGTGAGGATCTTACCTGATGCTGATATTACACTGGCCAGACTTCGTTTCTCTATTAGGCTTTCCTTGATAATTTTATTACAGTGCATCCGGAAAGTATTCACAGCGCTTCACTTTTACCACATTTTGTTATGTTACAGCCTTATTCCACAATGGATTAAATTCATTATTTTCCTCAAAATTCTACAAACAATACCGCATAATGACAACGTGAAAGTAGTTTGTTTGAAATCTTTGCAAATGTATTAAAAATAAAACATGTACATGTATTCACAGCCTTTGCCATGACACTCAGGTGCATCCTGTTTCCACTGATCATCCTTGAGATGCTTCTACAACTTGATTGGAGTCCACCTGTGGTAAATTCAGTTGATTGGACATGATTTGGAAAGGCACACACACACACCGGTCTATATAAGGTCCCACAGTTAACAGTGCATGTCAGAGCACAAACCAAGCCATGAAGTCCAAGGAATTGTCTGTAGACCTCGAGGCATAGATCTGGGGAAGAGTACAGAAACATTTCTGCAGCATTGATGGTCCCAATGAGCACAGTGGCCTCCATCATCTGTAAATGGAAGTTTGGAACCACCAGGACTCTTCCTAGAGCCGCCCGGCCAAACTGAACGATCGGGGGAGAAGGGCCTTAGTCAGGGAGGTGACCAAGAACCTGATGGTCACTCTGACAGAGCTCCAGCATTTCTCTGTGGAGAGAGGAGAAACTTCCAGTAGAACAACCATCTCTGCAGCACTCCACCAATCAGGCCTTTATGGTAGAGTGGCCAGACGGAAGCCACTCCTCAGTAAAAGGCACATGACAGCCCACCTAGAGTTTGCCAAAAGGCACCTGAAGGACTCTCAGACCATGAGAAGCAAAATTCTCTGGTCTAATTAAACAAATATTGAACTCTTTGGCCTGAATGGCAAGCGTCATGTTTGGAGGAAACCAGGCACCGCTCATCACTTGGCCAATACCATCCCTACAGTGAAGCATGGTGGTGGCAGCATCATGCTGTGGGGATGTTTTTCAGTGGGAGGAACTGGGAGACTAGTCAAGATCGAGGGAAAGATGAATGCTGCAATGTACAGAGACATCCTTGATGAAAACCTGCTCTAGAGTGCTCTGGACCACAGACTGGGGCGAAGGTTCATCTTCCAACAGGACAACAACGCTAAGCACACAGCCAAGATAACAAAGGAGTGGCTACGGGACAACTCTGTGAATGTTCTTGAGTGGCCCAGCCAGAGCCGAGACTTGAACCCGATTGAACATCTCTGGAGAGATCTGAAAATGGCTGTGCACCGATGCTCCCCATCCAACCTGGAGCTTGGGAGGTCCTGGAAAGAATGGAAGAAACTGCCCCAAAATACGTGTGCCAAGCTTGTAGAATCATGCACAAAAAGACTTGAGGCTGTAATTGGTGCCAAATGTGCTTCAACATAGTACTGAGCAAAGGCTGTGATTTTTTCGTTTTTTATTTTTATAGTCAATTTGCAGAGATATTTTGGAATAAGGCTGTAACATAACAAAATGTGGAAAAAGTGAAGCGCTGTGAATACTTTCCAGATGCACTGTATCTTAGTTTTTCATTGGATGGCAAAAATCTACATCAACATTGAAAGTTGTGAAACAGGCAGAAGATTGGCACGCAAAAGGACTCTCTTAACAGTAGTTAATGTTGGTCAAATACTTAAGAAATATAAAAAATTAATAATCAGCAAATCATAGACGTTTGCTTTCGGATGGGATTAGATTTCTCAGAGGACCCTTGAGTTAGCCGGAAAAAAACAGTAGGTAATTTGCTCTGAAAGAGGTTGTGTGAGAAAAATAGACATGTTAGATTCAGATGGGATTAAAATCAAGTCAAACACAGATTTCTCAAACCTCCTCAGGGAAAACTAGTCCCCTCCAAATAGGCCTTTACATGATGCTGCCCTTTCTGAATTTCAAACTATTTACTAGATATCGTTGGACATGAGGATGATTTTTGCTCACTGTGACTACTTGAGCAATTCTTTTTTTACGTTTCTGTATAGTACTTGCCACAATGAAACTTTCCCCACATGAAGAGCAGTGGTATGGTTTCACTCAAGTATGAATTCTCTCATGAGTTTTCAGGTATACTGACTGAGTGAAACTCTTTTCACAGTGCAAGCACTTGTAAGGCTTTTCTCCAGTATGAATTCTCTCATGTCCTTTCAGGTGCTGTGACTGAGTGAAACTCACTTCACAATGTGAGCACTTGTAAGGTTTTTCTCCAGTATGAATTCTCTCGTGTCTTTTCAAGCTTTCTAGAAGAGTGAAACACTTTCCACAATGTGAGCAGTTGTAAGGCTTTTCTCCAGTATGAATTCTCTCATGTGCTTTCAGGTGCCGTGACTGAGTGAAGGTCTTTCCACAGAGTGTGCACTTGTAAGGCTTTTCTCCAGTATGGATTCTCTCATGTTCTTTCAGGTGCTGTGACTGAGTGAAACTCACTTCACAGTGTGAGCACTTGTAAGGTTTTTCTCCAGTATGAATTCTCTCATGTCTTTTCAAGCTTTCTAGAAGAGTGAAACACTTTCCACAATGTGAGCAGTTGTAAGGCTTTTCTCCAGTATGAAGTCTCACATGTGCTTTCAGGTGCCGTGACTGAGTGAAGGTCTTTCCACAGAGTGTGCACTTGTAAGGCTTTTCTCCAGTATGGATTCTCTCATGTGCTTTCAGGTATTGTGACTGAGTGAAACTCATTTCACAGTGTGAGCATTTATACGGCTTTTCTCCAGTATGAATTCTCTTGTGTCTTTTCAAGCTTTCTAGAAGAGCGAAACACTTTCCACAATGTGAGCAGTTGTAAGGCTTTTCTCCAGTATGAATTCTCTCATGTGCTTTCAGGTGCTGTGACTGAGTGAAGGTCTTTCCACAGTGTGAGCAGTTATACGGCTTTTCTCCAGTATGAATTCTCTTGTGTCTTTTCAGCTGTTCTGGAAGAGTAAAACACTTTCCACAGTGTGAGCACTTGTAAGGTTTTTCTCCAGTATGAATTTTTTGGTGCTTTTTCAAGTGGCCGGCTGTAGTAAAGGTCTTCCCACATTCAAAGCACATATGAGCCCTCACACCGGAATGTATTGTCTGGTGCTTTTTCAAATCTCCAGTTGTGAAATCATGATGTTTCTTATCCTGAAGCTTCTCCTTCACTTCTTTCAGTTCTTCATGTTCCTCTTTTACTTCCATCAGCTCTACAATGAACACAGTAAATTTATAAAAATCAATGAGTAATTTCTCTAAGAATTGATTACAGTCAGATCATTTCACTTTTAATTGACTACATCACAATACCAGTGAGTCAGAAGTTCACATACACCAAGAAAATTGTGCCTTTAAGCAGCTTGGAAAATTACAGAAAGAAATTGTCAAGCCAATTGACAATTAGCCAGTTAGCTTCTGATAGGAGCTGTACTGAATTTGAGGTGTATCTGTGGATGTATTTTAAGGCCTACCTTCAAACACGGTGTCTCTTTGCTTGACATCATGGGAAAATCAAAAGAAATCAGCCAAGACCTCATAAAACAAATTGTAGACCTCCACAAGCCTGGTTCATCCATGGGAGCAATTTCCAAATGCCTGAAGGTACCACGTTCATCTGTACAAACAACGCAGCCATTATAACACTCAGGAAGGAGATGTATTCATTCTCCGAGAGATGAACGTGTTTTGGTGTGAAAAGTGCAAATCAATCCCAGAACAACAGCAAAGGACCTTGTGAAGATGCTGGAGGAAACATGTAGACAAGTACCTATATCCACAGTAAAAACGAGTTCTATATCAACATAACCTGAAAGAATGCTCAGCAAGGAAGAAGCCACTGCTCCAAGCATGTAAGAGTGGTCCCCTACAAAATGCAGACTTCACTTTTAGAAAAGCCTTGTTGGCATGACTCTGTCCACTGGTCCAGATAGGGAGCCCCCTTTGTGTGAGATCAGCCAGCTGGTGACGGCTAGGCACAAACATTCGGTAGTAGCCAGCCAGCCCTAGAAACTGTCTCACCTTCCTTTTGGACTTGGGTGTGTTTTTTTCTATGATGGCTGCACCTGCCCATGGCCCAAGTGGAACCCCAGATACCGAACTTCCACCCACCCAATTGCACACTTCTTCAGGTTGGCAGTGAGCCACGCCCGCCGCAGCGATCTCAGGATGGCTCTCAGATGTTGCATGTGCCGTGGCCAATCATTACTATAAATGATGATATCATCTAGATAACCGGTGGCATATGCCGTATATGGCCTGAGAATTTTGTCCATGAGACGCTGGAACATGCCGGGGGCATGAATAAACTGAACGGAAAGGTCACGATTTGGTGCAAACCAAATGATGTGGAAAACACAGTTGTTTCTTGGGAGATTGGTGTTAAGGGGTCTTCCAATAACCCGTTGTCAAATCCAGTGTCGAATCAAATTGAGCTGCGCCCAACCGATCAAGCAATTCGTCAATCGCATTAGGTACTTGTCAAATTAAGACTCCGCATTCCCTTTTCGATAGTCCACACAGAATCAGACCATCCTGTTGCTCTTAGGTACCAGATCCACCGGGCTGGCCCAATCGCCCATCTCAAGCATTTCTTCTAATTCTTCCTGAACTACCTTTTTTTTGTGTTCAGGAAGGCGATAGGGGTGGCAACGAACCACCACCCCCGGGTTTGTCTCGATGTGGTGCTCCGCTTGCAACATGGCTACTGCTGTGAGCTGCTACGGTGAGAGGTGGTCTCCACATGGGACCGGGTTGAATTGATTAGGTTTGAGCGTCACCTCTGGCCTGAGCTCCGCCCTTTAGGGAACTACCGTTGCAAAGGCCACAGGGACCACCTCATTGATTTTAGAAGGTTGAGATGGTAAATTTGACGTGCTCTGCCCCATCTTTTCACTTAACCTCATAATCGAGATCTTTAACTTGCCGTGTGACCTCAAAGGCCTCTTGCCACTTGGTGAGTAATTTAGAGCTTGAGGTGGTCAGTAATACAAGCACTTTATCTCCCGGTACAAATTCCTGTAGTCAAGTGCCCCTGTCATACAGCCGGCATTGATGTTCCTGAGCTTGGAGCAAATTCCCATGTGTTAATTGACACAAAGTATGGAGTTTTTCTTGAAGATCAAGAACACACTAAATTAGAAACATATTTCCTGTGTGATGATCCCTCCTCCCAAGCTTCCCATATGACGTTGAGCATGCCGCTCAGCTGACGCCCATACAGCAGCTCAAATAGGGGAAAACCCTGTGGAGGCTTGTGGTACCTCTCGCACTGCAAATAACAGGTGCTCAAGCCACTTATCCCAATTTCTAGCATCCTTGTGTACGATCAAATGTATCATGTTTTTCAGGGTTTTATTAAATCGTTCTACCAACCCATCGGTTTGTGGGTGGTAAACACTGGTGCGAATCAATATAATACCTAATAATTCGTACAGTTTGCGTAGTGTTCGTGACAAATATAGTGAGGGTTTCTTTTGGAATCCCCACTTGGGAGATTATTCTGAAGAGTGCCTCCGCAACACTATGTGCAGAGATGTTGCGTATTGTCCATACCAATTCTTTAAAAGGGTACCTCGATTAACGGTAGAGGGCGCCATGGCACTTTTGGGGTTTCCGGTGGATTCACCAACTGATATTCACAGCACACCGCACACAACCTGCGAATGTCCCCATGAATGCCTGGCCAAAAAAATTGTCCTTTCCTGTCCTAAATGGCCAGCCAGTTGATTACGGTGAGCCACCTGGAAAAGCGCTTGAGAGTCCTACGTCACTCGATACAACATATCTTTGATAATACGGGTATGTGAGTGAGAGACCAGAGGCCAGAGCTGTTGACCATCGATTACTGTAACTTGGTCAAATGCGTGTTTGAGGGACTCGTCACGTGACTGCTCTAATGGGAAATCCTCTCAGGAAATGGTCCTGTCAGGTGGCCATTTCCACACCTCGGCAGTCTTTTCATATAAATCATCGTTCGGCCCCATTTTAATAAGGGTAATGGGTGATGTGGGCTCTGGGGTCGCAGCTCCAGCTCTGTCGATCAGGCTCTGCTTGGGCCTGGAGCAGGAGTTGGAAACGCTGTTCCTGCTCCAGGTGAAAATCCGTGAGGGCTTGTTGTTGGTTTTGCTAGATGCTGGCAAGGGACTTGAATACTTCGCCCAGTGGTGAAGAATCCATGACGAAGTTATCCTCCGATAGCCTCCCATTTTCAGCACCACTGTGACGGTTTCATAATTTCTGTGCAACAGAGTAGTCAGGTGGCAGCAAATTGTCAACGTGAGTATTTTATTACTCTTCAGCTTCACACAACAAAAAGGGCTCTTAGTGGCCAAAAACACAACCCTTTTTTTGATAATCTGGCTGGTACATGCAGCCAACAATCTCTCTGCTATCGCCATCACTACAGCTAGAAACAGGTGTTAGAGGTGATGACAACCCAGGTGACAAGTCTCACCGCTCTCTCTCTCTCATGCAGACAGATGCACATCTCCATGCACATCTGTGTCCCACATGAGAAGAATATTTAGTGCTTATAAAACAAGATGAATATCATAAGGTTGCTACATCACCTGACGGAAATGTGTACGTACATGGTTTGCATTAATGTCAAAACAAACGTCCAACTTCAAAATATATACACATCCATATTTATGCATACCCCTACCTTTCCTACCATAATTTGACAAAAAACAATTAAGTCTATAAGAAGAAATCTAATCCAGTGTCCCTGACATTTCAGAACTGTTATGAATTTGGATTGTTTTTTTAATAAAAACATTAGGGATGCACCAATTGATCGGCTGCCAAATCAACCAATCTTCATCTTTAATCCGTGATCGGCCCTGCCAACTAATGGGCAGGAAGGAGATAGAAAAAAAGAAAAGAATAAAAAACACAGCTCCGAAGGTGATGATATGAATGAATAATGTGAATCAGCAAAAAACAAAAGAAGACATAGGACATACTGAATCTGCATAGGAGGGCTAGTGTAAGTCTATTTTTAGAGTAAAAAGACTTCAATATTGATCTATTGCTCAACCATATCTATCATATAGCTTCAGAAGACATGGGTAGATTTAGTTACTGGAGTCCAATGGATTGCTTTTTGGCATTCTGTACACCATTCACTTGTACTGTATGGACCTACAGAAATGAAATACTCTTCAAAAAATCTTTCTGTTCTGCACAAGAAAGTCATACACATCTGGGATAGCATGAGGGTGAGTAAATGAGAGAATTTTTATTTTTGGGTGAATTGTTCCTTTAAAAGACAACTGAGCACTTCTCAAACAACAATAAAAAAAACAACGATTGACTTTTCAGTGCGACATTTGAGTGACAAAAATCAACTGTTGACAGATTCTGACATAGTCGATTGTCATGAAAATGTAAAATAACATTAAAGGAAGAAACATACCTGAAGGAATAAAATAATCATCATCTTCATCAATCTGTTGTTCCTCTGTTGTGGTTTCTACTCTCATCTTCATCAAATTCCTGCAGTCCAGCTGCTTCACTGAACACATCTTCACTGATGACTGCAACGTCTGCTGTTCATCATCACCTTCATCACTCTGTTGTTCCTCTTCTTTTATCTTCTTCTGCTTCACTTCAGTCTTCACTGGTGTCTGCAGCATCTGCTGTTCTCCAGCGTTACAGACAGAAGTCAGAGACTCTGTGGAGGTTTGATCACCCTGATTACTGTCACACTGTGAGTCCTGTGTGTCTCTGGATCTCTGTTCAGAGAGTTTGTCCAGCAGCTGCTGTGGTGTGGACTGATCTCTGCCGCTCCACACTGAATCCTGACATTCTGTGGAGGTCCCATCAGTCACACACACTGAAGATTGACAGGAAACCTTTTCCAGCTCCTGACAAACACAACACAATCACATCTGTACCGTTCATCATCACAGAGTCACAGTCATATCACATCATCTGAAACTTACAATCTCAACTTTAACTTGCTCAAAACAGGTGCAGGATGAATACAGTTCTCTCTCCTTCAGTTTTGTCTTCAGTGACGTCACCTCTATCTTCAGCTGAGAGATTTCTGTGATGAAATCATCAATATCCAGCATGGACAGATCAGTTCCTACTGATTTACAGCAGATCACATCCACCTGCTCTCTCATGATGAACATCTGAACACAAAAACATCCTCATTATAATGGACTGACATGCATTAAACCCTAAAACATCATTATATGATTAGAAACAAAATCTGTTTCTTAAATGGTATAAAAAAAAATAAAGGTGTGCTATGTGTACGGTTTCGTTTTCTTCACAGCAGGAATATTTTCAGCTATTATAACATGCTATAAACTGAAACACAGGGACTAAAAATGGTTCAAGGAATGAAAACAAAAAGCGAAAACGAATGGAAGTTTTATCAGAACGTAATCGAAAACCTTTTTAACAACTCCTACAGTGCATCCTTGAAAGTATTCACAGCGCTTCTCTTTTTCCACATTTTGTTATGTTACAGCCTTATTCCAAAATGAATTAAATTCATTATTTTCCTCAAAATTCTACAAACAATACCCCATAATGACAACGTGAAAGAAGTTTGTTTGAAATCTTTGCAAATGTATTAAAAATAAAACATCTACATGTATTCACAGCCTTTGCCATGACACTCAGGTGCATCCTGTTTCCACCGATCATCCTTGAGATGCTTCTACAACTTGATTGGAGTCCACCTGTGGTAAATTCAGTTGATTGGACATGATTTGGAAAGGCACACACCTGTCTATATAAGGTCCCACAGTTAACAGTGCATGTCAGAGCACAAACCAAGCCATGAAGTCCAAGTAATTGTCTGTAGACCTCAGAGACAGGATTGTATCAAGGCACAGATCTGGGGAAGGGTACAGAAACATTTCTGCAGCACTGAAGGTCCCAATGAGCACAGTGGCCTCCATCATCTGTAAAAGGAAGTTTGGAACCACCAGGACTCTTCCTACTGGCCAAACTGAGCGATCGTGGGAGAAGGGCCTTAGTCAGGGAGGTGACCAAGAACCCGATGGTCACTCAGACAGAGCTCCAGCGTTTCTCTGTGGAGAGAGGAGAAACTTCCAGAAGAACAACCATCTCTGCAGCACTCCACCAATCAGGCCTGTATGGTAGAGCGGCCAGACGGAAGCCACTCCTCAGTAAAAGGCACATGACAGCCTGCCTGGAGTTTGCCAAAAGGCACCTGAAGGACTCTCAGAACATGAGAAACAAAATTCTCTGGTCTGATGAAACAAAGATTGAACTCTTTGGCCTGAATAGCAAGGTTCATGTCTGGAGGAAACCAGGTACCGCTCATCACTTGGCCAATAACATCCCTACAGTGAAGCATGGTGGTTGCAGCATCATGCTGTGGGGATGTTTTTCAGCAGCAGGAACTCGGAGACTAGTCAGGATCGAGGGAAAGATGAATGCAGCAATGTACAGAGACATCCTTGATGAAAACCTGCTCCAGCTTCAAAAAGTGAAGCGCTGTGAATACTATCTGGATGCACTGTATGATAATTTCTACAGAGAAATGATATATATAAACAATTTCAGTCAGGATTTAGGCCCCATCACAGTACAGAGACTGCACTTATCAGAGTTACAAATAGGGTTGAAAAGATTAGATGATGTTATTGACAATGTCGAAAATAAAATTGTAGACAAAATATGTTGTTGTTAAATAGTCATTTGATCTCATATAACGTAACATGAGATCACATGAAACTCTAATGATGACGGGAGAGAGGAGAACAGCAGCTAGCGCCTAACTGAGAAGAGGAAGAAAACACATGTCCAGATGCACTCTAAACTTTCCAAACAGCTTCAGGTGATGTAATCACAAAATATAACGGAATTGTAATGGAAAATTGCAAAATAAGGAAAGCAAAACTTAAGCACTTAAGCAAAACCTGCATGTCAGAGCATCTAAAAAGTAAACAATCTGGCATTATATCTTTAATGCATCCTTTACTATGTTCAAATAATAAGAAAGTGCATTATAAACAAACTACGAAAAATAAATTTCTCTGTACGGTCAACACCAAGTCTATGAATCACGTGAAGGGGGAAGAGATTGAAACCGCACCTGACTGAGGCATCCTCTGGCTGTAGCTAGATTAATAACGTGACGGATTGCAACGTATTAATCATAATATACTGTAGGCAATGTGTCACGTTATTGTGAAGTAAATCAGAGATGCGCAGCTCTATTAAGAAGATAGAGTTTGTTTTTGTGAGTTAAAGATGGATCGAGGTGAAAATAAAGGTGAGAGAGTCTTAGCCCATTAAACACAGCAACAAAGATTTGATCAGTCTTTTTTGGCTTGTTTTCCAAAAATAATATCTAAAACTCCTTTAAAACAACATACATTTACATTAGTAGTTATACTGCAGATGAAAAAACTTTTATTGGAGAATGTTGAAAACAATATTTAAATATTTTAAAATATCTAAAAACAGCTTACTTAAAACAAGATACATTTACCTGAGAAGCAACATATAAGTCTAATAGCAACTTAAAAGACTTGCTTTTAGAGAATGAGGAAAACAAGACAAAAACCTCTTTTTTTTGCAGTGAATCTTTACTGAATTAAACTTAAAGTTTTTTTCCCCTTGGAATTCAGTGAAACTTGGACTTAGGATAGACCGAAATTACCAGCCAGGTTGAACAGCGATGCACCTCACTGATCTCTGCCTGCATCACCTCGGTCTAATGATAGACAACACTCTTATAATGGAATACATAGACTATCAATGAATTGCCAATAATACCCTTCATCAGCCAGCTAACAAGGACTATGCATCTATGTGAACTTCTGCAGTTAATCCAGGATGGACTTCAAAAGACATTGGTCATTAATCTTACAGTTCATACAAAATCTATGTTTAAACACTGACCCTTAACACTTAGTTTAATCATGTTAAACCATGACTTGCACTATACATAAGTAGTGCCTGAATGATTTACCATTTATATTATTATCATATTTTGCATTTGCTTAATAATTGGTGATTTGTGTTATAGCAAAACCCCAAAGTAAAACTACTCACTGGAGCAGTTTTACAGCTTGTAATTGATATATCTTTATTTTTGAACATATCTCTACTGTGTGTTATGCTCTCATGGTTTTTACTGGTTGCCTTTTGATATTGACAACAGAACTATTCCTAACTGTTTTCAACACAAATGAAAGTTAGCAAATCACAATTAATGTAATTTTGGTAATTCTTTATAAACAAAAAGTTTAATTTCTTTAACATTGATGCATTATGTATCATGAACTAACAATGAACAATATATTATATTTTTATTACAGCCTTTATTAATCATAATGTTTATAAAAATTTTATAATAAGTTAATAAAAATGCAATTGTTAATTGCTAGTTCATAGTGTATTAATGTTAACTAATACAACTGTTGATTTTTAAAATGTAATAGCATATGTTGTAACAAACATTAAGTTCATCAGTTTATTTTAACTAAAGTAATTTTGTTAAATAATGTTAACATATAGAGCTTTTTTTTATAAAGAGTAACCGTAATTTTACTGTGTGGGGAATAAATATATTACTGCAGCATATAACTTGCAAATGTGTGGCAAAGGGCACTTTTAAAAAAATTATAAACAATAAGAGATGGATTTTGGCCTCAAATTTCCTTTCCGATGCACCACTAGTTTTAACCGGTAACATTTTGGAAAGTAGGCTGCGGAACTTGGATCATACCAACATATTTCTTGATGTGCACGCCACATAAATACATAAAATGATGTAAAAACACATTAAACAACACGTACCTGCGCGCTCAAACTGTCTGCAGCTCTTGTTTCATCTCGTGTTTTATGCTGGTCGGAAAAACAACTCGCGGTGCGTTTCTGCCATCTACTGGACTGGAGTGAATCACACGAGATGATTTCTCCAAGAGGTTTTTATTTTTTATATTTTTATTTCAACAAAAAAAAAAATACAAAGATTTGTACATGAATATACAGTTCTCAACTAATAGAAACTAACAAACATAATAAAAAAAAAATAAAAATAAATTATAGGTTATGCCAGGAGTAAAATTACAATAATTTGTAGTAACACAAAGCTTCATAGGTCTTTCTTGCTTTTTTGTTCTTAATTTGATCTAATGTATTACCATACTGTTTAATCTATTTTATAAAGTGTTCAAAGCTTGGCTTAGCTTTAGTCCATTAATGTGATATATTCCTAGTAAAATAAACAGTTGTATAAGGATGCACATCGTACTTTTGGAATCAACATTTTCCTGCACAAAAAAGAAATACTACATCATATTAATTTGTAAACATGTTTCAAACAACCTAGAAACGAAATTTGAAACATCCAACCAAAACATTTTTGAATATATACAATCAAAAAAAAGATGCATTACAGATTCTTTGGCATTACCACAAAATTCACGTTTTCAATATTCAAATGAAAACGTTCATGAAGTAACTCTTTGACAGGGTAAATTCTGTGTACAATTTTATATGATACCTCTCTAATTTTATTATTAATAAAAAACGTATTTGTTATAGACCATACTCTTTTACAGTTAATATTTTCAAATTTAGTAGGCCAAAACCCAGTTGAACAGGGCACATCGTTTGTTTTTAAAGTATTTCTAATATATTTGTTACTGTATCCTATTTATCTATTAATATATTAATATCCCCAATAAATATTGCATCACTACAAAAACAAAAATGTTGACGATCAACATTTATAGGATAAAATCCAGGATTTTGTAATAGTGATACAACGCTACCAGGGATTGCATCTAAAATAATAGCGTATTTCTTATTGAGACATTCAGAATATGTTAAAAGTAAACCTTGTTCATGATTAACTCCGCTTCGCGTTGTGACCGCATTACCACCCCGGGTGTGCATTATTTTTCTAATAATTCAACGGCCCGTCGTCAATTATTCCTTACATAAACAATCAAGACAAAATATATATATATATATATATATATATATATATATATATATATATATATATATATATATATATATAGCTATATATATATATATATATATATATATATATATATATATATATATATATATATATAATTAAAAATAAATAAATAAAAAAAGCATAGCTCACATTCAATTTGAACAAATAAGGATATTACAAAACACCAGGGGTATTGAAGAGTGTATCATAGCATTTTAAATATTTCACAGATTTTTGTTTTTTAACAGTCTTATTGAAGAAATGTAAAAATCAATATCAGAACAAAACAAGTTTAACATAGGAGATGAATTAAGGAATTTTTGTTTATGTATGTGAAATTTTGCTAATAAAATAAAAAGGTTAACAATAAATTCCAGATCCTTATTTCTTTTATTTTCATAATACAAGGTAACATCCTTTAAAGTAAAGCAATAATTAATATTCATCAAATTAAATATAAAATCTGCCAAATCAGTCCAAAACTGGTTCACGACTTTACAGTCAAAAAATAAGTGAGTCAGAATCTCTTTCTCATTATTACAAAAACAGCACATATCATCAATATCAGAAAATCTTGATATTAAAGATTTAGAAGGATAAATGGTATGTAGAATATTGTAGTGTATTTCTTTTATTTTGTTACTAATACAGTATTTGAATTTCTCCAAGAGGTTTTTTTTTTTTTTTTTTTTTTAATTGCAGAAAAGGTAACATACAAAAGAAAAAGCATACGTACATCACATACTATCAACCAAAACAATAAAGGAGACAAAAATAAATAAATAAATAAAAAAGATAATAATAATAAAGTATATAACAATAGAAGAAGAGGTAGGGCCATTACATCACACAAAAATGTTGACATGAAGAGATCAAAGGCAGATTCTAACAGTCCTTATGGCTTTCTTATTAGTAGATACTGAAATCAAATTTAGATAATTTTCTATTTCTTTTAAGAAGACAGAGAAGATAGGTTTACAGTTTAAAAATTTGCATTTGTGAATGTAGAATTTGCTTAGGAAAATAATTAAATTAATAACAAAACAGACATTTTCGTTTGTGGGGTCTGAATCAAAATACCCAAATATAATGTTTCTCATATGTATTGAGAAGCCTGGCAAAATCTTACACTTGATAAAAACATCAATATCATTCAAAAGCTTCTGAGTGTAATGACACGACCAAAATAAATGAACCACTGTTTCATCAGAATTCACACAAAAAGAGCACGTTAGCTCAATGTCAGATTGAAATCTTTGTATAAATGTCTTAACAGGATAGAACCTGTGTATCAACTTAAAGGACATTTCTTTCACTTTATTTGTGAGAATGAATTTCTGCTGTAAAGACCAGATTTTTTTCCAATTAAGGTTACCAAACAAATTATTCCAAAAGGAAATAACAGGTGGAACAGAAATCAAATCCTTAAGAAATAAAGATCTTATTTTATAGTTTTTAGCTTTCGACTCTGAAAAACAGATTTGACCAACAGAAGTAGCACAAGGTTTAGGAAAGGATGCAGTAGATACTGGGGTGAAGTAATTACAGTTTTTAAAAAGCATAAACCAGAGGGAATAGCACCCATTACTTTTGGGGTTACTGGTATTTGGTATTCAGAAAGAAATTCTGAATATCTGAATAAAAGACCTTGCTTATTAAACAAATGCTCCTCTAAAAAGAACCCATTATTGAACCAATTATCATAAAATAGAGACTTATTCTTGAATAAGATGTTCTTAATGTTCCAAATAAAACATCTCTGTGGAGAAAAGTTATGTTTATAAATTAGAGCCCATGCTAAGAGAACCTGACGATGAAAGTTGAAGAGTTTGAGAGGGAGTTTGGATATATCATAATTACACATTAAGAGAAAATTAATGCCACCAAGTTGTGAAAAAACAAGTAGAAGATGGCTTGGCTAGGTACTGATTCAGCCAATTCATTTTGAATGTATTGTTGAGGGAGTCAAAATCAATAAAATTCAGACCACCATTATTATAAGAGTTTAATATGACTGATTTTCTCATATAATGAGACTTATTTTTCCATAAGAATTTTGTTAAAACCTCATTAATTAATTTAGAAGTGGGCTTATCCACAAAAAGAGACTGAGCTGCATAGGACAAACGAGACAGACCCTCTGCCTTAGTGAGCAGTGTTCACTAGATCCCTTTGTAACCAGCAATTGAATCTTCTTTGAGTCTTGGTAATAATAGTTTTGAAGTTTGCTGAACACCTACATACATCTTTAGTAATTTGTATACCTAAATATGTTACCCTATTTTTAACAGTAATATTCTCAATTGAGGTTAGAGAGCAATTTTTAATGGGTAGCAGTTCACTTTTATTAAAATTTAGATTTAATCCAGAGGCTTCAGAAAAGGATTTAAGAATACCCAAAGCCACTGGAACTTGTGAAGAATCATTCAAGAATAAAGCTGTATCATCCGCTAATTGACTCATTTTAATTTTAGTGTTACCAACCCTTTAAAGAGCTACCATTGATATGTACTCTAAGGAATTGGGTTGCAATTAAAAATAGGTAAGGGGAAACTGGACATCCTTGTCTAACTCCTCCTTCTAAAAATAATCTACTTAGCTTAATTGAGCTGTTTCCGTTTATGGAAAGCATTTGGACCATCTTGCAAAAGGAGTCGCCAAAGCCAATTTTTCGAAGAGCCTGAAATAAACATTTGTGTTCCAATGTGTCGAAGGCTTTGTAATAATCTAAACAGAAAATGAAGCCATCATTGTCAATTAATTCTGAATAGTCTATCATATCTAGTATTAACCGTATATTGTTAGAAATGTGTCTTTTCTGCATAAATCCTGACTGTGTTTCGTCAATTATAGAGTTCAAAACATATTTTAATCTTTTTGCTAGGACTGCAGCTATTATTTTATAATCATTATTTAATAGTGTAATTGGACGCCAGTTGTCTATTAGGAGGGGATCTTTATTTAATTTTGGTATAAGAGTTATTAATCCTTGACATGTGGCTGGAAGTAATGCTTTTTCTATACTTTCCTCATACACCTTTAATAAGAATGGCGCTATACTATGATTAAATAGCTTGTAAAATTCTGAGCTAAGACCGTCTGTTCCGGGAGATTTGTTGGCTTTTAAACAGTTAATAGCTTCCTCTATCTCCTTCAATGTAATAGAGGCGTCACAAAAGTGTTTATCTAAATCACTTAACTGGTTTATTTTAGGTAATGATTGAAAGAAATCATTCATATGTTGTTGGGACAATTTAGAAGTATACAAATCACTGTAAAATTGGGCACAGAACTTTGCGATATCTTTAGGGTCATCACTAATATTACCGTTAATCATTAGTTTTTGAATTTGGTTATTTTTAGCTTGCTGGCTTTCCAATCTGAAACAATACGCAGAGTTTTGTTCACCCTCTTCAATCCATTTTCTGCGCGACCTAATAAATGCCCCTTCAGCTTTATGTTTATATATGTTGTCTAATTTGCACTGTAATTCAATCAGATCTGCTTTTTCACAATCAAGTAAATCATCCATATTTTTAGATAAAAGATTGGTGATTTTGCATATTACGGAATTTTCATCAGTTTTTTTTTTTTTTTTTTTGTCAAATCAGTACTAAATTTCCTAAGATATATGCCAATTTCATATTTTGTAAATTCCCAGTTGCTGCTGTAACTATTCTCCTCTCTTGCTTTATTCCAATTTTTTTTTAATTATCTTATTAACTTCATCTTCTACTACACTGTAAGACAGAAAGGAGTTGTTAAGTTTCCAGTATTTCTCCAAGAGGTACTCGCTGCAGCCTGTAGCACGATGACGTAGCTGGATGGTCCAATACGTACTGTACGCTGTTACGCTTTGTTAAATTAAAACTGTTAAATTTTGTTCAATTAAAACTGCCTTCCCCCCTGGCTGTTTTTTTCTCTCTCTCTCTCTCTCTCTCTCTCTCTCTCTATATATATATATATATTATTGTAGTTTTGACTGTACATTGACTTTGTTTGTTTGAATCTTAATTTTAAAAAAATAAAAAAAAAAAAAAAAACGCTGTTACGCTTTGTTGCGGGGACTTTTTTAAAGACTTCCCGCCAGGTTATGTTGGAGATGGAAGGAAAGGACACGTACATGTCCTGCAGACACTGAAATAAAAAATATACTTGTGATTTAAAATGTTGTAAAATTAACTATCCAGTACGTATTGGACCATCCAGCTACGTCATCGTGCCTACAGGCTGCAGCGAGGGAATATTCTGACACAGGATGTGGGCGGAACTTTAATGAGATGTCGGAGTTTTATTCACTCCAGTCCAGCAGGAGGCGGAAATTCGCCGGAAGTTGTTTGATTAACCGACAGAAAACACAAGAAGAAGAAGAGTTGACAGTTTGGACGCTCAGTTCTGTAAGTGTTCAGTGTGTTTTACATTTGTTAGATAATTTTGTCATTCAATGTATCTAATTTATTTTCTCGATACGGCTCAGCTGAGGGGAAAAAGAACTGACACGGACACCCAATGCTATCAAATCCATCAAAGTTTATTTGTTCAACATTCTGTTAGGCCTATATGGTCCAGAAAAACACATTCCACTGGACCCCCACCAATGAAATAGTTCTTTACCTTATATGGGGGTGACATATATTCGAGATAGTGTGAAACGTGAGAACAGAGACAAAAACACATTCCTTAGAACATCTTTGGAACAGGAAACGGTTGCAGCTACCCCCAACATAAGAAGTTTAAAAGAGGCCTTCATTATTCCACATTACATCACCAGAGAAGTTGTCGAGAAGCATTCATTATTCCACAACATTATTATTGGCGTTTCTTAATTTATTTTGATGTTTATTTTTCTGTGCATGTTGTTTTTGAATATATTTGGTGTTTTAGCTGGTTTTGTTAGTTGGTCACATGCACGAGTTGAGCAATGTTTTTAAATCAGTTTAGAGGGGTCTGTTGCATCAGTTATACGTGCGTTGCTTAATTGTGTTAGTTGTGTTAGTTGGTTCTTTGTGTTGGTACAACAAGGCTCTGCAGAAATGATTTTAGGTGTGCTGGATCAGACCTACTGACTGTTCTGTATGTCCGCATCAGAGCCATGAATTTGATTTGTGCATCAACCGTCAGCCAGTGAGTAATTTTGCGTGACGGGCATCAATCAGTCCGACATTCAGTATGATGTTGACATTTACACCCGTTTACATTCACGAGAGAGAGAAAAACGTACTTTTAAGCGGCTATTCGGCATGTGAGGTGTATTTTCTCAAAAATACAAACCTGTACATACATGTTGTTCACATATTATTGTAGCCCAGTTTGTGCTGAATACAGTGTTGTCAGACTTTAGCCATTAATGTGTTTTTAAGCAGCTGATAAAAGCACAAATGTCAAGGCATGTCAAAACTTCTCCAGGGCCCAAAACACCCTCAGACCCCAGAGGGTTAAACAAGCCCTCATAATAAATCTCAAACAGATTGACAAATTCACTTGTGAAATGGATTGCTGTGAACTGTGTGCCAATGATTGACTTATGATCAATAATATGATAGTAAACAATACCTTGTATTCTAAAGCCGCTTTTTGTATTGTCTTATCAATGATTAACTCTTCTGCTACAAAAATGTAATGCATTGTAATTATCTGAATATTTTTTATTTTATATATATATATATATATTAGTAAAATGTTACTAAGCTCTGTGACTGGAGGACGCTGAGAGGATAACTGCACTGGGTCGGTCTTCTTGCAGTCAAAGGCGGAGCAACTTTCTGCTCTTAAGTTTATTCTGTGCACTGTCAAGTGCTTCATCAGATTTGTCTTATTGCCGGTCTTGGCAGCAATTATCTTGTCGCAAATACTGCATCGCACACTGTTGATATCGAGTCTGGTGAAATGTAGCCACACTTTTTATCTTTTCCACATCTTTCACAAATATGAGGTTTGAAATGCATACACACTACAGCCTCACGTGTGAGCCGCGTCTCCGGACATAACCGGCATAAACTAGCGTTTTTCCTTGATGCCTTAACACAGCCAATCATCGGCACTTTTAGATTTGGGCACATCTAGCGTGCTACATGCTTATCGCTGACATTGACGAGATTAACCCCTTAGGTATCGAAATTTGGTACCGAACGACAAGACAGTTTTTTGATACTCTATTGTTTGGAGGAAAAAGGAAAATCAAACTCCATACCCAGCCTTCTTGTGAACTGCTGTCAAACTCTCCTTTATTGATCCACGTGTGTGCGTAGTTGCCTGAGCCCCATCTCCTTTGACAAGGGCGATTGATAAACGATGTGGATGGCGTTTGATTGTGAATCCTCTGACGAGGTTGAACGTTGCTTGTGCGATATCTTTGCCAGGGGATGAATTATGTTGCATGAAGCTCCGCTATGAGAGAGACATTGTTGTGCAATACCGATTGTTGAAAGATAAACCGCGTTTTATTATGAGCTGTCTGACAAGGGCAGACATTGTATGTGGAATATCTTAACAGCGTTTGCTTATGAGCCCTTCGATAGTGCGAGCTAGGCTGTGCAGTAGGGTTGCAACGCTATGAGATTTTCACGGTATGATAACCGTCTCAGAAAATATCACAGTTTCAAGGTATAAGGTATTACACAATTAGTATTATCAGTGAAAACGGAAGGGTTATTTATTTATTTTTGAGCAAACACTTTATTATAATTGAAACTTGAAACCATTTATTTTATTGAAATATGTGTATATAAGTCTCCCTTTTGAAAATTAAATAAATAGAAAAAATAAGAAAGCTAACAGAATTATAATAAACAGAATTATAAACATGATAAAAAATAGCATGTAACTATAACATTTTATATAACTAAAGCATGTTAGTTTACATGTTAAATGAACTACTAAATGAAAAATAACATCAGCTGTGTGAGCTTTTGAAGTAATGTCCTATGATTATTAATAATGAACATATACTGTAGGTAGTGTTGTCACGGTACCAAAATTTCAGTAGTCTGTACCAATACCAGTGAAATTTCACGGTACTCAATACCATTTTCAGTACCAAAGCAAAACACAAAAACAGATTACTGAACAACACACTTTTATTAACAAATTTAACTAAACATTAACAGAACTAAGAACAAAAATATGCCATTGAGCAACACTAAGTTAAATATATTATTTTTGAATTATAACAAAACTGTACAATGTATTTTTGAACACTTGATTTGCTTCAACTTTTGCAACTTTTACAAGTACTAAAAAATAAATAAATTAACAAGCATACAATAAAATTATTAAACAATTTCCAAACTAATGTGCTAAGTGCTCTCATATTAATAAAGCTGCATATTGCCAATTTTCTTCATGATAAGAAATGCACAGTGACATATATTATGATTAAATAAGTCGCATTCGAATCTAGCTGCATTAAGTGCTCGAGGGATGACTGAGGCAGAGTATCTCTCAGCCGGGTGCAGTTTCAATATCTCCCCATTAGATCGGGACATTCGCGCAACTCGTAGAAGAGGCACTGAACACACACAGAGAAATGCCAGTTTCTGAGTTTATAGTTATTAACATGATCTGCTTCTGTATTATTTGAACATTAATAAAGCTATAACTCATTAAATATAACTGCATTTAAAATGTAATGCCTGACATGAATAACAATTTTAGAAAATCTACATTTAACATTAGCCAGCTTATAAATTTGATCTGATGTCAGATGCTCAAGCCCCAGAAATGCATTTAACAATGGTGGCTGGAGTCTCTATTACCACGTTCCTTACAATAGAATCACCAATTATTAAGGCTCTTTCAATATCATTCTCAGTGGGTGCCTCACAGAGTGGAGAGAATAGATTGGAAACCCTAACAGGAATGTGAGAGTAGTGTCACTTTGCTGAGCGAGTATGTTGAAGAGACATCACCCAAATGTGCTGCTGCGGGGCTCTAGATTTGGAACCAAAGTGTGTGTTGCTGGCTATACTTACCGCATCTGAAACCATATCTACCAGCTTCTCTTTCTCACTGACCTCCTCTAGTGTTCGGATGCGTGTCTCGAACTCATTAACCTTCTCAGTCCGGACTAATTCCGTACATTCATCACATGTGATTTAAATGATTTCATTGGTTGAATAATAGTATTCAGTGTGTTTTGACGGAGAACCAGTATTGTTGTTGTGCTTTGAAGAGATTTTTTTTTTTCAAGGTTCTAAAAAAAAGAAACTGAGATACTGTTTTAAACTAGGAGCATTTATTTTATCTTGTGGATGGTTTGTTCACATGTTACGTCCCTATTTAGTCTAGGGTTGAAGGAACGTGTAACAGAATAAAATCAAAGAAAATAGATGATGTGATGTGTGGAGGCAGCAAAGTTCAGCTCCCAACCCCAATACTTTAACAAGAATAACCCAAGACAAACTCAAGAGCAAAACAAGGGGGTTTTATTCTTATGAGTGGTGGAGGATTAAGGCTTCAAGAGGGGGTAATAGAAAAATAACAAACATAAACCCTCTAACTATTAAGGGGGAAACTAACTAGGCTACACACAAAAAAAAAAAAAAAAAAAAGTACAATAAATACTCTAACTCCCTAACTAACTTAACCAGGAGAAAACAAGATACAATAAAGAAGAAACACCCACCTCTCTACCAATCCTTTCTCCAAAGACTTGACATAGTAATACTAAGAATAAAGACTTTAACACAGATAAATATTAGTAAATAATAACTTACAACATAACAAGAAACTCTTGTCGTAGGCACCAATTACCACAAGAGTGTTTAACAAGATGACACTGAAGAGGATCAATCAACCAAAGATAATTAAGAAGAACATTTCAATAGAACTTCGGGGTTGAGATTTGGAACCACACGATGCAGCCTCCACACACACACACCCAGGTCTATGGAATCATGCTGCTTAAATCCACACAGCTTCCTCTCCTCCTCCAATCACATCAGGTTACCAATCATTGGAGTCAGGTGGCAGCCATTACTTCCTGCTTATGGAACAGAGAGGGAGAGAAACGGGAAGAAAGAAAAGAAAAAGAAACAACAGACCCAATACGTCTTTGGACATAACATCACAGCTCATACTGAATGTAAAAGGCCAGTTTATGTAATGTGACTCATTCATGTCAATGTTCACCAGTTTATAGTTGACAAAATGGCCTGAAAAATGTAATGGAATGTTCACCAAAAAACTAGTATTTCTCTCCCGTTTATATTTAATCTGTTATAATATTCCTGCAGTCAGGAAGAGAAAAACAAACACACATTTATATTTATAGCGTTTCTGAAAGAACAGATCTGTTCTTGTGTATAATCATATAATAGTATTTTAGAGTTTGATGAATGTCAGTCCAATATAATGATGATGTTTGTGTGTTCAGATGTTCATCATGAGAGAGCAGGTGGATGTGATTCATGCTGGAGAACAGCAGATGCTGCAGATACCAGTGAAGATTGAAGTGAAGCAGGAGGAGATAATAGAAGAAAACGCAACAGAAGAACAACGAGTGATGAAGATGATGATGAAACCACAACAGAGTGATGATGATGATTTTATTCCTGCAGGTATGTTTCTTTCTTTAATGTGTTACATTTTTATGACAAGCCACTTTTTGTCCGAGTTTGAGACATTTTTATCATTCCCAAGTCAAACTAAAATGTTCCCTGCTGTTTTTATTTTAGTTTTAGTGCTCCGTTGTCTTTTAAAAAGGTTCATATACTGACACTCGTTATTCTAAACATGTATGACTTTCATTCTGTGACTAGGGCTTGGCGATATGATGAGATGTATATGTTGAACAGTTAGTTCCGATCCTCAAATCTTCGACCATCAGCACTTGGATTCTTCACTGTGTGTATCAATCCGCTTGTGTTCGTGCCGATGTGTTAAGAGCTACTGTTTGTCTTTTTTTTTGACATTACATATGTTAGCCAGCTGGTGCTGGCAAAAGATAATTTTTGTGTGTCATATGAGCCAGTTTTGTGACGTGAAGTGAATCCACATCATCCACATATAACAGCTCTTCTTGATCGCGTGTATTACTACTACACTACTAAAGCTAGGAAATAGCTTTAAACGAACAACTTAAGAATTATGGCTCATCACAGCTAAGAGACACAACAGACTGATTAATTACACGATGCATGCTGTTTAAAGTGGCGAAGGACATTGCGGTTTTTATAATGATGGACTCCTGTGCAATGTGATACTATTTCTGAAGTGAAATTTTTTTAATTACTAACGGAGGCTTGGACGCATCATTTGTTTTGAACCAACAATGGCAGATTCTGATCCATCGTGTAAGCAAGTAGTTCAATGAACAAATGCAGTTTTTTTTTTATGACCGTACTCAGTTTTTCCTAATGTTATTAAATTTACTTATTCATTGAACTGTTGTATATAAGCAATATCACACTCGCAGTCGTGCTATATGGCCCTAAATCAGCACTGCTTACCTTAAGACATGCCAGTCTATTGCATACTGTGACAACTCAAGAACAAACACAAAGACAATGTTAAGCTTCATTTAATGAACCAAACAGCTTTTGGAAGTTGATTGATTGATAACTTTATTGACCCCCCAATTCAGATATTACAGCAGCAACACAACCCATATCTTAAAATATATATAATTTAAAAACTATTAATATGATAAAAACAAGAACAAAGCAAAACAACAGACAATAAACAATATTGCACCAACTTAAGTACTACATCAGTAACAATCAATCATGTATAATATTGATTGTACAATCCTTTTGAATTTTTTATATATTTTTTTCAATTTATTGTGTTCACTGCAGAGCTGATGGGAGTGAGAGAGGAGTGTGAAGAGCTGAATGAAGTGGAGGATGAACAGCTTAATTTTATAAATGGAGAAAAATCTTTGAGTGGCTCAAACACTAAAAACAATTTCTCTCCAGAAAATCCTCGAAAAAAAGCAACCAAGAAGTCTTTCACCTGCTCTCAGTGTGGAAAGAGTTTCACACGTAAATACTCTTTTAATATGCACATGCAAGTTCATGCTGGAGAGAGACCTTACATGTGCCATCAGTGTGGGAAGGGTTTTGCATGTAAAAGATATCTTGATACTCACATGAGAGTTCATACTGGAGAGAAACCTTACACGTGCCATCAGTGTGGAAATTTTTTCACATGTAAAAGATATCTTGATACTCACATGAGAGTTCATACTGGAGAGAAACCTTACACATGCCATCAGTGTGGAAAGAGTTTCACATGTAAAAGAGATCTTAATGTCCACATGAGAATTCATACTGGAGAGAAGCCTTACTTGTGCCATCAGTGTGGGAAAAGTTTTACACATGCACAAGATCTCAAGATTCATCTCCTCCGTCACACCGGAGAAAGACCATTTGAATGTGATCAGTGCGGTAAAACATTTGTTGTGGCAGCGCACCTAAAAACACACATTAAAACTCACACAAATAAGAATTCTTACAAGTGTTCTTTTTGTGGAAAGAGTTTTGCTTACCGGTCATATTTTAAACAGCACCAGAGAATACATGCTGGTGTGGCGGCTCATATGTGCTTTGATTGTGGGTAGATCTTTAAAGCAGCCGGCAACTTGAACAAACATCAAAGAATTCATACTGGAGAGAAACCTTACAAGCGCTCACACTGTGAAAAGAGTTTCACTCAGTCACAAAACCTGAAAACACACGAGAGAATTCATACTGGAGAGAAACCTTACAAGTGCTCACACTGTGAAAAGAGTTTCACTCAGTCACAAAACCTGAAAACACACGAGAAAATTCATACTGGAGAGAAACCATAAAAGTGCTCCTCTTGTGGGAGTTTCAGCACAGCAAGTCATGTATTTTCTCATATGAAAATGTGTTGCCCAAAATAATCACAGAGAGAAGTCCTCCTTCAGGTACAATGCTTCAAGTAAATATTTGAAATTTAAGATAATCCCAAAGATGGAATTTCTTCCAAAAGAACCGCAGCATCTAAGAAGAGTCATTTGCTAAAATCACCTGTTGTGGTGAAGGTTGGCATATATATCGATGCACTGTTTTATAATAATAAAATGTATATATTTTCTCTATAACCAAGTTATGTTACATTAATGAAGGGTTCTTTCCATCTCTAAGTTAACATGACAGGCAAGGCTCTTGCAAATAAATGTCACATCCTTTGGATTTTCCCAGCAAAAGTGACCATGACTACTTGTATTTGTTATATTGCATGTTTAAACATATTATTTCCATGTTTAATAAAGTTTATTTCATCCCAATCATTATTGAATCCTTGTTTTATGTTTTTAATTTACGGTGTCATTTTTGTGCGTTGCATAAACATTTTGACTTCATGTCTTGAAAAGATACTTTGGTTTTCCACATTCTGGATCGGATTGCACACAGTATACACTCACCTAAAGGATTATTAGGAACACCATACTAATACTGTGTTTGACCCCCTTTCGCATTCAGAACTGCCTTAATTCTACGTTGCATTGATTCAACAAGGTGCTGAAAGCATTCTTTAGAAATGTTGGCCCATATTGATAGGATAGCATCTTGCAGTTGATGGAGATTTGTGGGATGCACATCCAGGGCACGAAGCTCCCGTTCCACCACATCCCAAAGATGCTCTATTGGGTTGAGATCTGGTGACTGTGGGGGCCATTTTAGTACAGTGAACTCATTGTCATGTTCAAGAAACCAATTTGAAATGATTCGAGCTTTGTGACATGGTGCATTATCCTGCTGGAAGTAGCCATCAGAGGATGGGTACATGGTGGCCATAAAAGGATGGACATGGTCAGAAACAATGCTCAGGTAGGCCGTGGCATTTAAACGATGCCCAATTGGCACTAAGGGGCCTAATGTGTGCCAAGAGAACATCCCCCACACCATTACACCACCACCACCAGCCTGCACAGTGGTAACAAGGCATGATGGATCCATGTTCTCATTCTGTTTACACCAAATTCTGACTCTACCATTTGAATGTCTCAACAGAAATCGAGACTCATCAGACCAGGCAACATTTTTCCAGTCTTCAACTGTCCAATTTTGGTGAGCTCTTGCAAATTGTAGCCTCTTTTTCCTGTTTGTAGTGGAGATGAGTGGTACCCGGTGGGGTCTTCTGCTGTTGTTGCCGATCCGCCTCAAGGTTGTGCGTGTTGTGGCTTCACAAATGCTTTGCTGCATACCTCAGTTGTAAGGAGTGGTTATTTCAGGCAAAGTTGCTCTTCTATCAGCTTGAATCAGTCGGCCCATTCTCCTCTGACCTTTAGCATCAACAAGGCATTTTCGCCCACAGGACTGCCGCATACTGGATGTTTTTCCTTTTCACACCATTCTTTGTAAACCCTAGAAATGGTTGTGCGTGAAAATCCCAGTAACTGAGCAGATTGTGAAATACTCAGACCGCCCCGTCTGGCACCAACAACCATGCCACGCTCAAAATTGCTTAAATCACCTTTCTTTCCCATTCTGACATTCAGTTTGGAGTTCAGGAGATTGTCTTGACCAGGACCACACCCCTAAATGCATTGAAGCAACTGCCATGTGATTGGTTGATTAGATAATTGCATTAATGAGAAATTGAACAGGTGTTCCTAATAATCCTTTAGGTGAGTGTATATAATTTATCTAAAATAAAGAAGATTGTTGAGCAGACTGTAACAACAAATGATAATGAGTCAAACAGACCCAAGAGCAGAGTAACAGTTCAAAGGATTTATTAACAGTAATAATGAGCAGTCACTGGGTTGAGGAATGTAAAGAATCCAGACACCGGCTGCAGAAGCAGGAAGGGATCTCCAATGGCTTGCTTGTTGTAGATGCGCAAGGGGCAATCTATGAAAAGTGTTCGTAGGATGAATGTGTGTATAGTGGAAGTCAGGAACAGATTCATAGAATCCTCCATTGATGCAAAACAACGCCCAGCAGAGATGAGCAAACTTAACTCCAGACATGCGGGCAGAGATGAGGTGTCCTCCATGGAAGGCCAGCTGACATGCAGCAATACTGGATGGCAACCAACAGATATACAAGACAAGACCAAATAGGCAGAGAGAATGAGTTTAGTACCTGATATCAAATAACAATCTAGCAAAGACACTGAGAACATGACAGGCTTAAGAAGGGAGTGAATTAAGGGAGAACAGGTGTTGCTTGGCATGCTAATCAGTAGCATGATCAGCGTTCCCCTGGGAACAGTTTTCCTATGGAAACAGTGATCAAGCATTCCGACTGCGCATGCGAGACATGAGGGAGAGGAAATTACAAAACATACAGAACAAACTGACAAGCTCATAATATGATCTGCCTTTGAGAACCAGTCCACTACTCTTAAAACGACTGTGTAACGCCACACAGACTTTAGCCTACACCTCCCAGTATTCCATGCCCACCATGCGAGTTCCAGGTAGAATGGTATCCGGTGGGGCGGTGGAGGTCTCGACCTAAAAACATCAAGTTAGGGAGTCGGGATTGATGTTTTTAGAGCCCGGGCGATAAGACAAAATTAAGTTGAAATGCGGGAAAAATAGTGCACAGCAAGCCTGTCTAGAGTTTAGGCATTTGGTGCTATGAATATTCTCTAGGTTCTTATGATCTGCAGAGACTACGAAAAGTACCCACGAACCCTCTAACTAATGAGGCCACTCATCCTAGGCCAACCTAACAGCCAATAATTCTCGGTTGCCGAACAGACAGCTGGATTCAGGGTGTGGGCAGTGATGGGTCTTTCCAACTGGACCATAGGAAGTCACCTCTTAGAAGCCAATTTTAAATCTATAAAGTTCCATTCAGCTCTGAATCAACCAAGGCGGAAACCATGTGACAGGTTGATCCATACTGCAGACGGGCTGGGAGAAGTGTCCGAAGTCCAGGAGTTTTGTCCAAAGGTTTTGTGCTTGCCAGCAACACCTCTCTTACCAACAAGCTATGTCTTTTACCAGACAGGAAGCAGAGAGATGATTAGAAAAAGCACAGAAAGACACAGTCCATTAAAGAGATTTCGCTATTTCTCCCTACGTGAGATTTGAGTTCTAACGACTTGCATAGGCTCTGTGACGGGCCATGATACTGGCAAGTTTGCTGGAGAGGCAGAACGGGTATGAGGATCAGCCGCCAGGGTAGGTGGAAAGCGGCATCAGTGATGGTGACTGCGTAGCGTCAGGCATTGATTGACTTGGATAGCCAAATCTACCAAATCATCGAAGCGCAGAGGCAAATCCAAAGAATAAATCTTGTCCAAAATGTTGTCGGAAAGACCATGCGGAAATCGATCCCACATAGTATGGTTATTCTACTTACAAGAAGCAGCAAGGTTGTGAAATTCAGTTGCATAATCTGATACTCGTTGATCTCCCAGATAAAACCCTCGCCGCTTCCCGACCTTGAGCCGAGCAATCAAACACTCGGCGGAGCTCTGTGGTAAATGCATGATAGGAAGTGCAGCACATGACATTGCCCCATTTGCCAGTCCTTCCAGTGAGGAGCGTAACAAGACAGGCCAACTTCATCATATTGGAAGTGAAAAAGGAGGGCTGTAACATGAAAAACAGGGAACATTGCAAAAGGAATGCACTGCAGGATTCAGCCTCACCTGAATACGCCAGAGGAATTGCCGGAGCCGGCAAGGAAGCTTCCTGAGATGGGCCAGCATCAGGAGATGGTGGAGCTAATGAAAAAAAAAGGCGAGCTCTTTGAGCTGTGAAGCTATCACCTCCAAATCCCGGTTGGAGGCAGTGATTTGATCCTGCTGACGTCCCATGCCTGTGAGACATGAGGGAGAGTAACATAACAAAACAAACCTACAAACTCACTGCAGCCGTGACACAGACATTGTTTCTGAAAAGATAAAATATTGTATTTCCATGGCCTGCTTTCCCATATTTGAGTTAAACTAAAATGGTAGATCATGTTGAACTAGTTAAAGCTTGAATATACATCTTTTTATATATTATGGATCTGCTTTGGATGTCTGATGGCTTTACATATTGTTCACACAATTGTTTTGTTGTTTTTATTCAATCGTAAAATACGTCAAAGCTTGTGCTAATTAATGCATTTTAGCCAAATGTAACTCGACAACTTTATGCAATCTGTGTTATTAAATCATTTTTCAGATTACTCGATTAATCGTCAGAAAAATGGTTAATTACTCATTACCAAAATAATCGACAGTGACAGCCCTACCATATAAGTTCATCATCAGCACAGTCTGCATGGACTGTCCAGATGGGGCACAAATTTTTTTAGTCAGTATGTGTACCTCCCCTTAACTTTACTAAGAGAATCACAAAGTAGTCGTATTGCTCATGCACCGAATGTGTTTGTATTGGCTCGTGGTCAATGGAGTTTACATTGACAGGCTGAGCGATCGGCCGTGTGCGAGACAATTCGGCAGACATAGGCCACACTTTTTCATTAAAAACACAATAAAATATTTGCAGCCATGTCTTCAAATGTTTTTTTTTACAAAGTTGATTTTGAATGAATTTCTTAGAATCTGAATTTCTGAATGTATTTGTTACTTTCATAATTAAATGGAATGATTATTGCATGTGTAACGGTAGCCAGCTGGTAGATGGCTGTGCAGTGTGTAAACCTCACTCTCCTGACCTCAAGAGCTGCACTAGCGACTGATGATTAAGGCTGTAGCCTCCTTGTTAGGGCCCTTACATAGTCAACGCATCGGTACGCGTACGCGTCTGAAAGGCTACGCGCTGCTACGCTTCGGCCGCCATTAAGGTGCGTACACACTGCCAGGGACATCGCGCGCGACAGCGACTCAATACCATTCATTTTCAATGCGAGCACAGCGACTTCCGGCGACACGAACTGTCGCGACCGTTGGCGCTAGATGTGGGCGTGTCCAGCGACACAGTTGAGAAAAGTTCAACTTTGGAGCGACTAATGGAAGCGACAGCCAATAGGAGAGACGACAGGAGAGCTCACATGATCCTTCTCTCTCTCTCAGCTCCTGCAGTAACAGAAAGATGGATGAAAGGCTAATTCTTGCTGTTAGAAATTTTCCAGTGCTCTATGATATGTCTCTTCCCACGTACAAGGACATTTTTAAGAAAAATACTGCGTGGAAAGGTGTATCTGAGATCGCGGGGATTTTATGGACCCAGACAGACCGGCATTTGCATTTTCGCCGCAGATAAACAGCCGCTCTGGCAAACAGCACGCCTGGTTTCTCATTCATCTTTGATATAAAGCATTTTATGTACTGATTCCATTTATATTTAGTCTTTTCCCTCTAAAATATTTGTTTTAGTGGCAAGAAAAGAGATTCGCTGTCAACAGCAATGGAATGACATCCGTGAATGTCATTTATAAACGTTACTAGGCAACCAGTAGTGGGAACACCCACTAGCGACTTCACTGGCGACTTGCAGCGACAAAGTCGCTGGCAGTGTGTACACACCTTTATGCGTCGATGCGTAACCAAATGTGTCGTCCTAGTTTTTGATACGGGACGCACCAATGCACGCAATGCTATGCGTTGTCGGTGGGGTCGACATTGCAAGTATTGTACATTAATTCAAGTATATTATGTTTACAGAAGAAGATTTGAATACAATGGCGGGCGAAGAGGAAAAATGATGCGAGCTTATACGCATACATCCGCATTTATATGACAGTTCGTTGCAATTACACTCCAATAAAATAGCGTTGGAAAATGCCTGGAGGGAGGTTGCAACCGCGATGGGAAAGACCGTAGATAAGGTGAAAACGGACTGGAAAAGTGCCCGTGACAAGTTTACTAGGGCGCACAAAAAGGGGAAGATGACGTGCAGAAGTGGTGCGGGGCACCGTCAATCTCTGCACTGCCTTTGATGCCGCTTATGTAAAATCAGCAATATGCACTCCTCTTCAGTTGCCATTTTGATCTGAATATGACATGACCCGACTCTACTGATATCACCAGACTCTACTACCCCCTGTTGCGGGAGCGGTGTATTGCATTTCATGCATGGCCCGTGACGCGTGCGTCTGCTTGCGTCCACTGTTTAGACTATGAAAGGGAGCGCGTCGCTCGCGTCACTCGCGTTGCTTGCTTGCGTTGACTATGTAACGGCCCTTAGAGCACCCGCCTCCCACACCGGAGACGTTGGTTTCGAGGCTCATACGGAGCAGGTAGAATATTAGTGTCACAATGGTGCCGTGACCCAGATGGGAGTGAGGTTTAGGGGGGTGAGTGTAACAGGAGCCTGCTGGTAGATAGCAGTGCAGTGTGTAAACCTCACTCTCCTGACCTCAAGAGGTGCACTAGCGACTGACGCTAAAGGCTGTCTCCCACACCGGAGACGGTGGTACGAGTCCCGTACGGAGCGGGTAGTGTCACACATGTAATATAATTTAATTATGTTTTCTAAAATTAATGGAATTTCTAACTATTAACTAACATTTCCAGAATGTTTCAGGTCAGCTTTTGTGTTACAAACTAAAAAAGAATGTATCAGAACTTTCTCCAATGGTTATATTTAGGTTTTATTGTGCCATAAACTAACCTTTCCAAAAAAATAGCAGGGAGGCTTTTATGAGACAACCTAGTAAGAACTTGAAACGTTCTCTAATGGTTATTTTTAAGTTGTATATTTGTTCCACTTTTTGCAGTTTTTTTTATATTTGATCATTTTTCATAAACATTGCGGAGAGCTGATAGGGCAAGTATAAATGTACCTCTTAATTGCTATTTTTCAACACATTAGGGCCCACATAATACATTTCAGAATAGCTTACTTTTTTTTATGTTGCTTTTATTTTCAATTTCCAAAAAAAAAAAAAAAGAATATATATATGCTGCCTTTTTATATTTAGATAAAGGTTGTGAGTTGACGACAGACTTTATATACAAAGTTGCTTGACCTCAGAATTTGCTGGGACCCCCTGTTTAATATATTTCAGGAAAAAAAAAATAACCGACACACTTATTGCTCCTCTCCCAGCCTCTTAAAAATTTGTATCACCCAGTATACAAAAACCTTTTGGGGTTTATTAAATGTTGAAGTAAAGATTAGAGTGTATGGGATTTGAAAGGATTATAAAAAAAAATATCTGAAAAGCTTACAATAATTATATAATATGTGCTAACTTCCAATCGTACTTGCGTCTGATGTATAAGCACGCGCATTTGATCTGCACGAGCTTTCAGTCCTCCACAGGAATTCGCGCGCTTGCACAATTTAAAAATTAACGGTCATTCCGGTGAATCGACTCGCTGACAGACATTCATCGATTTCCTCAAAAGTACTTCAAGATGTGGTATTAAATATTAATTTGACAAAGATTTGACTCATGTTAACGAAAAGAACATGATGTAAAAGTGCGAGGAGTTTTTTATTCAAATGAAGAGGAGATGTCTCCGCTAAACGGTTCCCGTCAGTGGTCAGAAATGTATTTCACGTTGAATGTTTATTCGTTTTTTTATGTCTATCAATAATTTTCTAGTTGAAAAACACTCAACTCTGCATTGAATTTATTGGTGATTAGGAAGAATTTGCTTCAATATCTGCATTAATGTCCGGTGCTGAGCAGTGATGGTAAGTTACTCTTAAAAAGGAATGAATTGCTAACTACTAATTACATCTTCTACAGTGTAATTAGATTACTGTAATTATTCTGTCTGAAAAGTAATTGCATTATTTATTCTAAAACCCTCATCAAACTCGACCAGATGAAAAATACAAGGATATACATGAAACTTCTTTTAATTCTTTCAAATAAATAATATAAAATCAAATAAATTATTCATGAACTGGCCAAAGAATTTAAATGGGCTGCATTAAATTAGAAAACACACATTTTAACATTAGACATTAAATTGCGATTTTAAATTCACAATTGTTTTGTATAGAATTGATATATAGTCTATATAGCCTTAAAAATAATTGAGTTTACAAAGCATCCTAATGGCATTTTAATGTGTGAACATCAGTCACATTTACTCTTATAATTATAATTCATCCGCCTTCTTAATGATCGCCAGTGTGAATTATTA
Organism: Xyrauchen texanus; assembly: GCF_025860055.1. Taxonomy (NCBI): domain Eukaryota; kingdom Metazoa; phylum Chordata; class Actinopteri; order Cypriniformes; family Catostomidae; genus Xyrauchen; species Xyrauchen texanus. The sequence goes on from NC_068306.1 coordinate 2,983,836, forward strand.
CTAGTCAAAATTGCATTACAGATATATTTTTTTCAATGGTTTTGACGAGGCAAAAATAGTGAAAACGATGTTGGAGTTTTTCGGGCTAAATCATCTCGTGTGATTCACTCCAGTCCAGTAGATGGCAGAAACGCACCGCGAGTTGTTTTTGACCAGCATAAAACACGAGATGAAACAAGAGCTGCAGACAGTTTGAGCGCGCAGGTACGTGTTGTTTAATGTGTTTTTACATAATTTTATGTATTTATGTGGCGTGCACATCAAGAACTATGTTGATATGCTGCTTTTCTCTTTTTGGCGTTTTAATGACAGTAAAAGAAGATTATTATCTCCACATGAAGCTTTGTTTTCTGAAGGACGCTTTAAAATATTCAGAAATCTGAGAATATCATGTTTAATTTCTGATATATGAGCTCTTTAAATACAGGGACTGTTTATAAACGAGTTCACTGTAGATGATAATATACAGTTTATATCCTGTTATAACAGATTATTCCTGCTGTCTGGGAAATTAAATCTTACACAAGCACACGTTTATTTTGTTTTATCTCAGAAATAGATTTTGTTTAACAGATCTGTTATTGTGTGAGTAATTATAATAATGTTTTTGAGTTTAATGAATGTCAGTCCATTATAATGAGGATGTTTTTGTGTTCAGATGTTCATCATGAGAGAGCAGGTGGACGTGATCTGCTGTAAATCAGTAGGAACTGATCTGTCCATGCTGGATATTGATGATTTCATCACAGAAATCTCTCAGCTGAAGAAAGATGTGACGTCACTGGAGACAAAACTGATGGAGACAGAACTGTATTCACGCTGCACCTGTTTTGAGCGAGTTAAAGTTGAGATTGTAAGTAAGTTTCAAATGATGTGATATGACTGTGACTCTGTGATGATGAACGGTACAGATGTGATTGTGTTGTGTTTGTCAGGAGCTGGAAAAGGTTTCCTGTCAATCTTCAGTGTGTGTGACTGATGGGACCTCCACAGAATGTCAGGATTCAGTGTGGAGCGGCAGAGATCCGTCCACACCACAGCAGCTGCTGGACAAACTCTCTGAACAGAGATCCAGAGACACACAGGACTCACAGCTCACTTTACTCTGTTCTACTGATGCTCAGGAGAGTGTGTGTGACAGTAATCAGGGTGATCAAACCTCCACAGAGTCTCTGACTTCTGTCTGTAACGCTGGAGAACAGCAGATGCTGCAGACACCAGTGAAGATTGAAGTGAAGCAGGAGATAAAAGAAGAAAACAAAGCAGAGGAAGAACAGAGTGATGAAGATGATAATGAACAGCAGATGCTGCAGACACCAGTGAAGATGTGTTCAGTGAAGCTGCTGGACTGCAGAAACCTGATGAAGATTAGAGGAGAAACCACCACAGAGGAACAACAGCGAGATGAAGATAATTTTATTCATTCAGGTATGTTTCTTCATTTTGTGTTTTTACATTTTGAAGACAATCAACTGTCATGTCAGCATGAAAAAGTTCCTCATTGTTTTATTGTTGTTTTAGAAGTGTTCACTTGTCTTTTGTGCATTAAGTCCCCTGCACACTTCCTATGAAATTGAAGAACAAACATGTGTGACATCATTTAGATCAAAATCTGGCCAATATGAAGGTGTTTTTAGTTCACTTGATGGTTCGTAACATCTCGCCTGGGCAAACTTCTTACCGTCTACTAAACAATTTCTTACTGCCATTGGTCCACTTCATTGCTAGGTGTGACCACTGATATATAAATAGAACTGGATCGGTGATGCAACGTTAAACTGCCAGCAGGAGGTGAAGCCACCGGAAGTGTTCGAGCAGCCATCTCAGTATGCCCAACCTCTCATAGAGCGTCAATGACTGACAGGCGAAAACACACCCATTTCACCATCTCCGACCTGCGGATGCGACAGTTGCATTTCCGACTCTGTTTACAATCATATTTAATGTTTAATTAGCTTGTTATGGATAATTTCATTATGAGGGAGGAGATATACGTGGATCACAATGTCAGAGCATTCACCTGCCCCAGTGTTCAGGCTATCAGTGCAGCACAACCATCACCAAAGGAAGCGGTTAAACTGTCCACAAGTTGTAATGCAAGTAGGAAAAGCTGTAATATCTGCTTGTTTAGGGTGACAACATGTCCTTGCCTCCCAAAGGGACTTTACAGACTGGGATTTCTAAATCGCCTTAAATGCCCTGTATTTGCTTGGTATTCATATTGATGTGCTCTCTGTAGTCAGTTTAATTCATTGTCCTCCAGTCGACCCGTGTCAGTTTAATTTTATCCAACTTTGCTTTGCGTGTTTCTCAGTTTCTCTTTAATTTTAGACAATTTCCCCATTATTTAGACATTTCTCCCAAAAAACAGATTCTATATTTCTCAAACTGTATCAAAACGCGAATGCAAGCAAGTAAATGGAAATTTGAAATAATTGCAAATCACAGTGCAGCCTTATTCCAAAATGTATTACATTCATTATTTTCCTCAATATTCTACAAACAATACCCCATAATGTGAAAGAAGTTTGTTTGAAATCTTTGCAAATGTATTAAAAAATAAAAAATGAAAAAAAATCACATATACATAAGTATTCTCAGCCTTTGCTCAATATTTTGTTGAAGCACCTTTGGCACCAATTACAGCCTGAAGTCTTTTTGTGTATGATGCTACAAGCTTGGCACACCTATTTTTGGGCAGTTTCTCCCATTCTTCTTTGAGGACCTCTCAAGCTCCATCAGGTTGGATGGGGAGTGTCAGTGTACAGCCATTTTCAGATCTCTCCAGAGATGTTCAATCGGGTTCAAGTCTGGGCTCTGGCTGGGCCACTCAAGGACATTAAAAGAGATGTCCCGTAGCCACTCCTTTGTTATCTTGGCTGTGTGTTTAGGGTGGTTGTCCTTATGGAAGATGAACCTTCACCCCAGTCTGAGGTCCAGAGCACTCTGGAGCATGTTTTCATCAAGGATGTCTCTGTACATTGCTGCATTCATCTTTCCCTCGATCCTGACTAGTCTCCCAGTTCCTGCTGCTGAAAAACATCCCCACAGCATGATGCTGCCACCACCATGCTTCACTCTAGGGATGGGATTTGCCAGGTGATGAGCAGTGCCTAGATTCCTCCAGACATGACGCTTGCCATTTAGGCCAGAGTTCAATCTTTGTTTCATCAGACCAGAGAATTTTGTTTCTCATGGTCTAAGACTCCTTCATGTGCCTTTTGGCAAAATCCAGGCGGGCTGTCATGTGCCTTACTGATGAGTGGCTTCGGTCTGGCCACTCTACCATACAGGCCTGATTGGTGGAGTGCTGCAGAGATGGTTGTTCTTCTGGAAGTTTCTCCCCTCTCCACAGAGAAACGCTGGAGCTCTGTCTGAGTTACCATCGGGTTCTTGGTCACCTCCCTGACAAAGGCCCTTCTCCCCGATCGCTCAGTTTGGGTGGCCAGCTCTAGGAAGAGACCTGGTGGTTCCAAACTTCCATTCACAGATGATGGAGGCCACTGTGCTCATTGGGACCTTCAATGCTGCAGAAATGTTTCTGTAACCTTCCCCAGATCTGTGCCTTGATACAATCCTGTCTCTGAGGTCTACAGACAATTACTTGGACTTCATGGCTTGGTTTGTGCTCTGACATACACTGTTATCTGTGGGACCTTATATAGACAGGTGTGTGCCTTTCCAAATCATGTCCCATCAACTGAATTTACCACAGGTGGACTCCAATCAAGTTGTAGAAACATCTCAAGGATGATCAGTGGAAACCGGGTGTACCTGAGATAGATTTTTGAGTGTCATGGCAAAGGCTGTGAATAATCGTTTTTTATTTTTAATTAATTTTCAATTTTGTGTCTTTACATTTCTTCCTCCTGAATTTAATTTTGTCAATTTACTGTGTTCATTATAGAGCTGATGGAAGAGCAAGAGGAACATCGAGAGCTGAATAAACTTCAGCATCAGAAACATCATGATTTAATGACTGGAGAAAAATCTTTGAGTGACTCAAAGACTAAGAAGTTCTCACTAAAGTCACAAAGAAGAGCATCAAAACATTATTTCACCTGCTTTCAGTGTGGAAAGAGTTTCACGTTTAAAAGAGATCTTAATGTTCACATGAGAATTCATACTGGAGAGAAGCCTTACATGTGTCATCAGTGTGGGAAAAGTTTTACATATACACAAGATCTCAAGATTCATCTCCTCCGTCACACTGGAGAAAGACCATTTGAATGTGATCAGTGCGGTAAAACATTTGTTGTGGCAGCGCACCTAAAAACACACATGAAAACTCACACAAATAAGAATTCTTACAAGTGTTCTTTTTGTGGAAAGAGTTTTGCTTACCGGTCATATTTTAAACAGCACCAGAAAATACATTACAGCATTGGTGCTCCAATGTGCTTTGATTGTGGGAAGACCTTTACAACAGCCAGCAACTTGAACAAGCACCAAAGAATCCATACTGGAGAAAATTTTTACAAGTGCTCACACTGTGAAAAGAGTTTCACTCTGTTACAAAGCCTGAAAACACATGAGAGAATCCATACTGGAGAGAAACCTTACCAGTGCTCACAGTGTGGAAAGAGTTTCACTCAGTCACAAAACCTGAAAACACATGAGAGAATTCATACTGGAGAGAAACCTTACAAGTGCTCGCACTGTGGAAAGAGTTTCGCTCAGTCACAAGACCTAAAAAAACACGAGAGAATACATACTGGAGAGAAACCTTTTAAGTGCTCTCACTGTGGAAAGAGTTTCGCTCAGTCATACAACCTGAAAAAACACGAGATAATTCATACTGGAGAGAAACCTTACAAGTGCTCACACTGTGGAAAGAGTTTCGCTCAGTCACAAAACCTGAAAACACACGAGAGAATCCATACTGGAGAGAAACCTTACAAGTGCTCACACTGTGGAAAGAGTTTCACTCAGTCAGAAAGCCTGAAAACACACAAGAGAATCCATACGGGAGAGAAACCATACCAGTGCTCACACTGTGGAAAGAGTTTCACTCTGACACAACACCTAAAAAGACACGAGAGAATTCATACTGAAGAGAAACCATAAAAGTGCTCTTCGAGTGGGAGGAGTTTCAGCACAGCAAGACATGTGTTGCCCAAAGTAATCGCAGAGAGAAGTACTTCTTCAGTTACAATGCAGTGCAGCAGCATCTATGAAGAGTAATGTAATTTGCTAAAATCACCTGTTCTGGTGAAGTTTGGCCTTGTTCAACATTGTATTAATGACCCAATTTCACCTGATATTATTATGGTGATCTGATCACAAGTGGTTTGCACTAAATACAGGAGGAAATGGGGCCCAGAACGTTTTGTTATCGAATCACCAAAACCACATACGGAGGTAGTAAAAATGCATATGACCACATCGCAATTAAACTGTGCTCTTATGTGCGACTTTAAAAGGAAATAACCATCCGGTCCGAATATTTGAAAAGGCATACTTGTATACAACTACAAGAACTTCATGGATCTTCTACAGAAGTTTAATAAAGTAAATATAATTCTGATAGAAATGCTACAGTTGTGCTCAGATACAATTTCAGCAGTGTTTTCCTTGTCATTAATTACTTTTATGAGGTTTGTTACTATGCAGTAATACACTGACATAGTGAATGATTTTGTTACATGCATTTTCGGACTAAGGCAATAATATATTTTTTTAAATGTCATGTAAATGCATTAGTCAGATGAAAAGTGAACAAGTACGTTGTTTGCAAAATCGAATGTAACAGACCTAGATAATGTGATTGTAGCTTGGCTATGTCGAGCATGTATAGACCTTATTCACAGCAGTGCCATCTTTGATTTTTGACAGGCATGAGTGTGAGTGATAAGCATACAGTCTCTTCAATAGGCTATACTGCAGTCTTAAAGTTATTAGGATTGCTCCATGGACAAAACTTTGAAAAAATAACTTTCAAAGACAAACAGTTGACCAAAAACTCCAGACAGCATGAGTTGTGGAGAATCAGATGGGATCTTGGGAGCTTTATACAGCTTTAAACTGTGCATGCCATTGAAGAGATGGTATATCTATCCCTCACAGCCTCCTTTTCATTCCTGTTAAAAATAAAATATGGCGCTACACATCAATCGGACCTGGATATAATTTGCAGGTTCTGAAAAGAAACCGGTGCCACACAATGTATATTTAACCTAGAAGTTGAATGCAACACAAAGCAGAGCAACAGCACAGGGTGTTTAATTCAGTAGTGATCATCTCTATATATATATGTAGTGTGTTGCCTTCTTGAGCGTCAATGAATGTTTGCACCTTTTGTAATATTTGTGTAGTTTAATGGAGTCCCTCAATCAAAAAACGGATGTCAGCGTCATATAGCCACTGTTAGAAAGAACTCAAATGTGCAGAAAATGCTGGCAAACCAAATATTTGCAATCTTAAAGTATTCTTTAAGGTGCACTCAGTACGTTTTTGAAGTATAATGATGTGGCTTACATTGACTTACACTGACACTTGGTGGCCTGGATGCTGCATCATACAATTTTAGTAGTTTTCATTTACCAAGGCCATTGTAGACATTCACTATACACCGTAAACCAGGAGTATTTTGATCCATGAGTAAAAAGGGTCCAATAACAGGGTGGTTACTGAAATAAAGTAAGTAGTTTTCAGCTGATCGTGTGATGCTAACATGGCTGCCCCCACGAGGCGCCCCCACCCCATTTAGAATAAATCCGATCTGATTTACCACCAACACCCCTCCTGGAGGAGAGTAACTCCCCGATCGCCTGGAGTGGTAGGGCCGCTGCCAGGGGTGGAGGAATGTCCCCATGTGCCGCCAGAGAAGCGGAGGGTCGTTCTGTCCACTGGGGGTCGGAGGTTTGACTCCGGTCCGCCCGGGGAGGAGCGGCTGTCCTCTGCCGAAGAGTGCGGAGGAGTGTTCGAGGACCACGCGACGGCACATCAGAGAACCGGTGAGTGAGCTTGTTCTCTCTCTCTCCTCTCTCTCTGTTTGTCACACTGTGTTTGAATTTTGTTTTTGTGTTGTTGTTTTTCCCCTCTTGTCTCCTCCCAGGTCGAGGAAGGCGGGGATGACGTGGGGCAAAGCATGCACCTCCCCAGGGAAAGGGGGGTGTATGTCATGCCGGTGGCACCCCGGCCTGAGGTAACGCCAGGAGGACTGTGGAGCGGAGGGGGGCTGGGCTGGAATGTCACATGCCCGGTCCCCAATCGGCCTGATGGGGCGCGCAAGGGATAAAGGCGGCCGGTGACGACGGTTCGAGAGAGAGAGAATTACGGCATGTCCGTGTTTATGTTTGTGTTTTTTTTTTGTTTTATTTATATTGACAAGCCAGTTCTCGCCTCCTGCTTGCCCATCTGAATCCCCTTACAAATTTGTTGTTTGTGCTTTTCCCAATACACAATGTTCCAAAGCAGCTTTACAGAAAATCATCTGTAATATCTGTAACGCCTCAAAAACATGAATAACCAACACTCCTGGAAACATAAACAATTTGATTTAAAAAAAAAAATCTGACTTTCTATAGCTTTGTATTATTTAAAATTAGGGATGTACATTTTCATAATCGCAGTGCAAATGATCGATTAACCAATCGTTTAATCGATAATGTAAAACGCACGTGAAGGACTCTAAATAATATGTGTCTGTTAAATATACATTTAAATTAATACACTTAAGAAATGCAAGTATGGTCATTTTCCTCTTCAAATATTAGTTCAGTGTATTACATTTTTTGTTTTTTATTTAAATTAAAAAGCTGTTTAGTTTGAATTTGGGAATTGTTTAATTACTGTTATTGAAATACTGTTATTATTAACTTCTGTCTTAAGATACTTGAGATATATAATTTGTATACATATTTGAGTTAATTATTACTTGACGTTGTGGATCCTGGGATGCTTTGGATTTTTTAAAATATTTTTTTATTAGAAATTAAGTCAAATCAGAACATGCTGCGTAATCACAATACATAACAGGCTATCTATCGCTTCTCAGGTGATGGTGAGATGTCAGCTGAATGTACCTTCATGCTTTCCCAATGATTGCTGACGTAATTGTAAGTTGGGTTGAATAAAAAAGGTCAGCCATGCTTATTTTTATGTGGTACTTTAACACATTATCATGATGTGTGCAGAAAAGTTTAATCTTCATTTGTAGAGAAACGCTCCACCAATGTTTACATTGAGCCCGCTTCATCTGATCTGTGCGTCAGCTGTCTTCTGTGAACAGGATAAGGAGATGTAGAGTGCAAGAATCCTAGTGGCATGTGACTGTATCAACCTCTGCTGTCATGATTACTGTGCATTTGTCCTGAAATTAAGCTTAATCAATTATTAATGACAATAAATCGATTTTCGATTAATCCTTAACATTCCTATCTAAAATTTCATAACTTAGGCCCACTGTCCCCATATGAGGACATACATTTTAAGGAAAACTTTTTGCTCTAAAAAACATAATTTTGTGCATGTTTATTAGGCACTACTAGTGATGATGCGATTTTTATTTTTTTTTTCAATATTCAAACATTTTTCCTTAATTCGATATTGTTTTTGTAATATCAGATCCACGATAACTGGTGCTTTCTGGCAAAAGCTTCTGAAATTGCACACAATCGCCAGCAGTGCGTGTGAGAGGAAACAATTCTGGGGGTTGTCCACAGGTAAAGTAACTTGCTTTAGCAAGTGAATTGTTGTTTTTAGTTCTGTTCTGTCTAAATTATTTGAATTAAATGTGATCTTTTTCCTCATGTAAATTATATTTTCACTCCCCTATAGTTTATGGCTTTAGAGTGTAGAGTGGTGGTGGCGTAGTGGGCTAAAACACATAACTGGTAATCAGAAGGTCGCTGGTTCAATCCTCACAGTCACCACCATTGTTTCCTTGAGTAAGACACTTAACTCCAGGTTGCTCCGGGGGTTGTCCCTGTAATAAGTGCAGAAGCCAGTGTGTGTGGAGGTGAGGTCCGTCAGAGTTGTGAGCTGACTGCAGTTCCTTTATAAACCTGATGCAGAAGCTGATGCACCTGAGACTTTTCCACCACCCTGATTGAGGCGAGTAACCGTGCCACAACAAGGACTTAATAAGTAGTGGGAATTGGGCATTCCAAATTGGGAGAGAAAGGGATAAAAATAAAAAAAATGCTGTCTTCTCCTCATCCCCCTTCGATAGGCGATAAGTGTTGTGTATGTCTTTTTGTAAATACAGACGCTTCGTGCAAGGTTTCGAAGGCTGAGGACATCAAAGGTAAAGGATAGCGATTCTTCACCGTGATGTCATTCAGCCCCTGATAATCTATACAGGGTCTAAGCAAGCCATCTTTCTTCACGAAGAAGAACCCCACCCCTGCCGGCGAAGAGGAAGGGCGAATGAGATTGGGTGCCAGAGACTCATTGATATACCTGTTCATGGCCTCCCTCTTGGGAGCCGAGAGTGAATACAGCCATCCCAGTGGTGGCGAAGTGCCAAAAAGCAGTTCAATCACACAGTCGTATGCTGATGAGGAGGAAGGGTTGAGGCGCGGGACCGGCTGAACACTTCCCTCAAGTTATGGTATGTAAATGTTACACCGGATAAGTCCGCTGGTTCATCCTGCAACAGAACACATGACTCGACAGGGGAAACAGCTGAGTTAAGACAGTGCGACAAACAAGAAGGACTCAAAGCAAGAACAGTGTTGGTTGACCAATCTATGTGTGGGTTGTGCGTTACCAACCAAGGATGCCCCAACACTACCGGTAACAATGGAGATTGGATAAGGTAGAAGGACAACTGCTCCACATGATTCCCAGCGATGAAGAGGACCGGCTTTGTGAATTGAGTGATAAAGGACAGCGGTGTGCCACATAGGGTGTGGGCTGCAGCCGGGCAGGTAGAAGTATCTGAAGTCCAGGAGTTTTGTCCAAAGGGGTTGTGCTCACCAGTAAACCCTCTCCTACTAACAAGCTATGTATTTTACCTGACAGGAAGCAGAGAGATAATCAGAAGCAGCAAAGTAAAAACACAGTCCATTAAAGAGACGTCGCTGTTTCTCCCTGTGTGAGATTTGAGTTCAATCGACTTGCATAGGCTCCATGTCGGGCCGTGATACTGGTGGGTTTGCTGGAGAGGCAGAACTGGTAGGAGGATTAGCCACCAGGGTAGATGGAAAGCGGCGATGGCGACTGCGTAGGGTCAGACGTTGATCGACTCTCATAGCCCAAGCCACCAAGTCATCAAAGTGCAGAACCAAATCCAAAGAATAAATCCAGAATGTCATTGGGAAGACCATGCAGATATCGATCCCACATAGCATGGTCATTTCACTCACAAGCAGCAGCAAGAGTGCAAAATTCAATCGCATAATCTGGTACGCGTCAATTTCCTTAAGACAGTCCAGATAAAACCCTCGCCACCTCCTGACCACCTCCTTTGTTCAGCAGCTCCACCATCTGATGCCTGCCCATCTCAGGTATGGAGGCCCAAACCTGCAAAAATAAATAAAAAAATAAATGTAATAATAAAACAATAAAGGAATAAATGTCTTGATAAAACAAATATAATTCGTTTTTAATTAAATGTACTCCTGAATTTATTATTGTATTACTTTATTCCTTTATTATTTTCTATATTTATTTTTAACTTTTATTTATTCATTTATTTTGCATATTTTTTTTATTTTGTGTTAATTTATTTATTCCCAGATGTTTATTTCCATATTTATATATTCCCATATTTATTTATTTATTTATACATGTATTTATTTGTACCTTTCTGTGTGCAACATGTAAATGAGGAAGGCGGTCCTTGCGGAACTCCAGTGCATCATTGGTCGAGAGCTCAATAGTATTATCGGAAGCAAATGTACGTCACCTGCGTGAAGTTGGCCCCCCACCCAACGCAAAACTTCGGCAAAATAGTCTCAATCGTTTGTGCTGGTTTGTGCTGTAAAAAATTTTGTTTGTGCTGCTTCAGTTTTTTAGATATTAAAAGAATATTTATAGGTCATTCTGAGGCCCCGCATCCTCTAAATTCACCCAAAATAGTCTCTTATCGTTTGTGCCAGTAAAAGTTTCGTTTTTGCAAATGTCTTTTTTTAACAATACAGTTGAAGTAAGAAGGTAAGATCCAAATGGAAAACCAAATCACTAAATAGACTCATTCACTGAACTGTTACCGATCCACTGTTCGTTTTCAACTTTTAGCAGACACAGCGGATCACAGGATTTGCGGAATGTAACACAAACTCCAAGCTAAGTGTTTTAACTTGTTACTGTATTTAGTTATGTGAATGACAGTAGTAATATTAACATTGTAATAAATACAGGCACCGTAATTTGTTTGCTGGAGCTCTGTGTTTATACGCACTAGGCTGTGTGTGTGTGTGTGTGCAGGTCAAAAGTTTGGAAACATTACGATTTTTAAATTTCTTTGAAAGAAGTCTTACTAATCTCACAAAGGCTGTATTTATTTGATAATAAATACAGTAAAAACAGCAATGTTGTGGAACAATACACATTATAATAGCTGTTTTCTTTAATATTATTTAAAATGTAATTTTATTTCTGTGATGCCAAAGCTGAATTTTCAGCATCATTACTCCAGTCTTCAATGGTGTATTTGTTTGTTTTTAATTTCTATTTTGTTCATTTTACTTGTATTGTTTATTTTATAGATTATACTGTATGTCTTTCTATTTGTAGTCTATATATGCTGTATATTTTATTCTATGTGTTGGATTGACAATTGTCATGTTCATTGTTTGTAATCTGACTGGCATAATTTTATTTATTTTTTAAACTCCATCTTCAATGTCACATGATCCTTCAGAAATCAGTGCTCCCCTTTGGCACATGGACTCTCCCAGCTACCCCTGTTATTCAGCAAGAAATGGACTATTCCAAAACTGTCCACTGGAGTTTTTGCGAAGTGACAGGAAGAGAGTTAGACGGGTGATAAATGGAAAAGGAGATCGGCTGAATATTGTATATAGTTTGTAGAGTGAAATATAGTGTATTAGCCCAAATCGGAGGAGTTTATCGATTGTGCGTGTGCGTGCATCACACTGTAAGTAATCACATAATTGTTGAACATTCTCAGCGAAGCTAATCCGCCTGTATCCCTGTTTACATTTAAGGTCGTTTACTTAATTTTATTCTACTGCTGTGACACTGCTACAATTCCATGTATATTTTTGTCATTTGTTGATAGTAATAGTTATATTTATTCCTTATAATCACCAATGCACGGTTGTACCTCAGATCGTGCGCATGCGCTCATAGTTGTTTACATCTCGGTTCGACCGCACATGCATCAATAGCCATGCTCGCGTGCACAGCTCGTGCACAGTGTTAGCGCACACACATCCATCCCCACCTTTTCAAGTATATCATCATCATAGAGATTGTATTGTGTTATATTTCACTGCTATTCGTCAGTATTTTACCAAAGAAGCTTTATTGATATTGTTTGTGGTTTATATATGTTTATATCTGTATTTTGTATTAACAGAACCACACATCTATGCATCTTTAATAAACCAACGATTTGGAACATAACCTGAGTGAGACATCGTTGTTCTAACCGGACAAACTGCAGCCTTCTGCCAACCTGAACTAGCAATTAGAGTGAATAGTTAAAAGATTTTTCATGGTCCTTCAAGCCGGATTGTTGAATTGCTACAGAGATGTCTCAACCCGAGAGGAAAGAGCCTGTCATGCGCCCACGAAGACAGATCAACCCACCGACTCATTTAGTGGATTACGAGCTTGGTGAGCCATTGCCACATCGACAGCCACTTCCAGAATTCGGTCATAGCAGAGTTCAGTCACCAAGTATGGTAGGACAGACTCGATCGACTTCTCCTGTCAGTCAAGAGTTAGATCATGATAAGTGGACACTGAGAGATGAATGGCAAAGTGAAAGATCTGATGGGCGGGGAGAAGAGGAAGTAGAGCTTACAGCTATGCTGCAGGTGATGAAACGCGAGAATGCAGACTTGCGGCTACAAACCAGCCAGCTTCCAGATATTATTTCAGCATTGCAGGAGATGCGACAACAGAATGCCATGTTACATCAGGAACTTCAAAGTCTTAAGGCGGAAAGGGGAGCCCCCTCCAGGCCAGTGACTTTACCAGTGCTATCTCCAGGTCCCTTTTCTTCAGTGGTGAGCCATGAGACTCCACAACAGTTCCGTCCTACTCCAGCCCCACGGACAAACCCCCAACACCGCTTACGGCCATGAGAGAACCGGGCCCAGTTACAATGGATGAGCGACTTGGATTAGCTGAGGATTTCAGAAACATGGATATTTCCTCCTCAATACATGTAAGAGCACCACCACAAGTGCGTTACAGTGACCCACCTCAACCCAGGTACTCTCGTTCCTCCCAACACATTCCAGCTCATCAGCCAGAGTTCGAAACCACAACATATGAGCATGTGCTATCTCCGCATTCAGGCCACAGACAGGCGTATTATCTGTCTTCATCAAGGCAGGAGAAAATGTACCGAGGCCCTGCTCCAACCATTCCCTTCCTAACCTCCCCTGATTCTAGAGAGTTCTCTCGATTGAGAATAGCATTGGAGAACATTTTGCCTGAGGACGCAATGGAGCGATTCAAGTATCAGATCCTCACAGACCATCTTAAGTTGGAGGAAGCCCTACTTGTGGCATACTTATACAGTAACTCAAGCTTTCCCTTCACAAACACAATGATAGCCCTCAATAAAATGTATGGCCAGCCACATCAGCTAGCCTTACAACACATTGCAGAACTGATGGATGGATCAAACATTCGCAGTGGAGATGTGAAAACTTTTCGCATGTTCTGACTAAGTGCGTTCCCTGGTCAGTATGTTGGAACAGCTGGGTCAGAAAGGTAATGTCGAGTTGGAGTGTGGATCACATGTGTCCAGACTGATGAGCAAATTACCGCATGATCTCAGGTCCAGTTTCAAGAGGTACACACATCCTCTTCATGTCACTATCCCCACATTATTGGACTTTGCGGACTGGCTTGAGTACTGCTGCTAAGAGAGAAGGGGTGAATGTTTACTGTCCATACTGCGACAATAACAGACATTTCCTGAGCGGCTGTGAGAACTTTAAGTTACTCAACAAAGAGCAGAAGGTGAATTGGATTAAAGGCCAAAATAGATGCTGGCGCTGTGGGCGTGGCCATCATGCTGTCAATTGCACTCTAAAAGCCCTTTGTCCATCTTGTAACAGAAAGCACGTGCTAGCCTTACATGATGTGAATGAACAGAGCAGTCACAGAAGCATCGGCTCCAGCCAGTGCAGTCTTGTATGTGGATCGTCCAACCTGTGAGAATAAAATTCTGCTGAAGGTGGCTAAAGTTCTGCTCCGAAATGGCAACAAATCCATGGAGGCGTATGCAATCCTCGATGATGGGTCAGAGCGAACTATTATTCTACACAAAGCTGTGCAGAGGTTGAATCTGAAAGGACAGCCAGAGGCCTTGGTTCTCCGTACAGTCAGGCAAGATACACAGACTCTTCACGGGGCGGCTGTGACCTTTACTGTGTCTTCAGTGGTTAACCCTCGTAAGGCTTTCAGGATACAGAGCGCATTCACAGCCAATAGTCTGGGTCTAGCAGAGCACACGCATCCCGTCAAGGTACTCCAGAAGAAGTACAAGCACCTTGTAGGCCTGCCACTACAGCACCTTTACAAAGTGAAACCAGTAGTTCTCATTGGTTCTGACTGCCCTCACCTCATCACACCCATAGAACCGGTCAGATTGGGTCCACCTGGTGGCCCTGCTGCTGTGAGAACACGCCTAGGAGGGACGCTACAGGGCCCAGCACAAGAACTAACCAGCAGACTTTCCCCACAGCAATGTCTTTTCACCAGCTTATGGCCCACTAACGACCTTTATGCAAATGTCCATTTTCCACAGTTTCTCCACATTCTTCCATATCGAAACGAGAAGGTACTGACGAGGTCTAAACAGGATCAAGAGTCCATCCAACTTCTTCAGGATAAAACCAGGAGAGTGGATGTTAACAAAATCCAGCGCTATGCGACCCCTCTTCTTCGTGCTAAAGATATGCCAGGTCTACATGCACCCAAAGAAGCTGTCCTGCCACAATTAAGGGGAATAGAGTATCATTTGAACAAGAATCCTGATCAAGCGGCGGCCTACCAAGAGGAGATAGTCAGGTTACAGCAAGCTGGCTACATCACGAAACTCACTCCTGAGCAGGTGGACTGTTCCAAAGAGAGCTGGTACATTCCACATCATTTGGTGGAGCATAATGAAAAGAAAAGTGTTGTCTTCAACTGCTCATTTGCTTACCAAGGCCACAACCTGAACGAGTACTTGCTTCCGGGTCCACCACTCAGTTCTTCTCTTCTGTCAGTTCTTCTGCGATTCAGAGAACATTCCATCGCCATTAGTAGTGACATTCGTGGGATGTTCCACCAGGTACGCCTTTTGCCTGAGGACAAACCACTACTGAGATTCATTTGGAGAGATCTGCAGAGAGACAAGGCACCGGACGTGTATGAATGGCAAGTACTTCCATTCGGAACAACGTGCAGTCAATGCTGCGCCACATACGCGTTACAGAAGCATGTCCTGGATCACAGTGAGTCGGAAGACACACAGTTCTCAGTAGAGAAATCTTTCTATGTTGACAACTGCCTTCAGAGCTTCACCTCAAGTGAGACAGCGAAAGATCTTGTAGACAGACTCCGCAGTCTCTTAAGTTCTGGAGGCTTCGATCTAAGACAGTGGGCGAGTAATGATCCATCAGTCATCAGCCACCTGCCAGCTGATGCTCAATCTCAAAGCAGCATCCTGTGGCTCAGCAAAGGTTATCAAGATGCACAAGAGTCAACTCTTGGGTTACACTGGCATTGCTCATCAGACACTCTCTCCTATAAGCAGCGGCAGGCAGACCACCCACTTCCAACTATGCGGAGCATATACCAGATCCTCGCTAGGCAGTATGACCCCATAGGCTATATTGTGCCATTCACAACACGGGCCAAGGTGATCGTACAGAAGTTATGGGACAAGAAAAGAGAGTGGGATGATCCCCGTCTACCAGAGAACCTGTTGAACTTGTGGAAAGCATGGGAGAGTGAGCTGGATGGTTTGCAGCACATTGTTTTGCCGAGGGCTTACTGCAGTAAAGAACTGGATCAGTCTACCAGTATGAGGCAGATCCACATTTTCTGTGACGCCTCAGAGCGAGCCTACGGTTCCGTGGCCTACTTACGAACTGAAAACCTGGAAGGTATAGTGGAAGTAGCCTTTGTAACTGGTAGATCTCGGGTAGCTCCGAAAAAGCAGCAAACATTCCACGTTTGGAGTTATGTGCAGCACTCACAGGTGCACAACTCGCAAAAGTGCTGAAGACAGAATTGACTTTGCCCATCCACAGTATTACTCTGTGGTCTGACTCGACAACTGTCCTTACCTGGCTGCTGTCACACTCATGTCATTTTAAAGTTTTCGTAGGCACCAGAGTGGCAGAAATCCAGGAACTCACGGAGTCTGATAACTGGAAATACGTGCCAACAAAGGATAACCCCGCAGATGACATCACAAAGGGAAAACTGCTCTGTGACATAGACAGGAAAGCGGATAGTATAAGGGGCCAAAATTCCTCAGACAGACAACTGACCACTGGCCGGAGATGCCACCATTTAAGACCATTGATCAGGACAGTGAACTGAGGAAGCCAATCTTCGTTGGTCTATCAATCTCCACTCCACCTACTCCCGATCCACAGAAATTCCATACACTTCCAGAGTTGTTGAAGGCTTACATCCAGCATGCCAACGGGGCAGCTACTGATATCCCAACAGCAGATGACTACAAAGAGGCAGAACTTGCAGTACTCCGTCAGAGCCAAACTGACTCCTTTCCAGACGAACTGTCCTTCCTCAGGGCAGATAAATCCTTGCCAAAAAATAGTCGCTTGCTGTGCTTAGCCCCGGAATTTGATGAGGACACCAAACTCATACGTGTTGGCGGTTGTCTCCGTCGGATCAGCCAGCTAGAGGAAGATACGATACATCCTATTGTCCTCGACTCGTCTCATCCAATTACCAAATTGGTGATCAAGGACTATGATAATCGGCTACATCACCCAGGACCAGATAGGGTGTTTGCTGAACTTCTGAGGAAATACTGGGTGATACGGGGACGGGCTGCAGTCAGAAACCACCAACGACAATGTGCAGAGTGTCAGAGATGGCGGGGACAACCACATCCACCAAAAATGGCTGACCTCCCACCTGCCAGATTGAGGATCCATCAACCTGTTTTCTACTCAACAGGTGTGGATTGCTTTGGACCTTACACTATAAAGGTGGGGCGCAGGAATGAAAAAAGATGGGGAATCATCTTCAAATGCATGACTTCCCGTGCAGTCCACATTGACATACTCACCAGCATCGACACAGATTCCTTCTTGATGGCATTACGATGATTTATCTCCAGACGTGGTAAACCTTTTGAGCTTCTGTCAGACCAAGGCACCAATTTTAAAGGAGGAGAAAGGGAACTGAAAGAGTCATACATCGCCCTTCATCCTGAGCTTCAAGCTCAACTCGCTAGCCAACAAATAAGATTCATCTTCAATCCACCCAGTTCACCCCATTTCGGCGGATGTTAGGAGAGAGAAATTCGTTCTCTAAAGGCTGCACTTCACGTCACCATCGGCAGCCAGACAGTTACAGAAGAAGTGCTGAGAACTGTCTTCATAGAAATATAAGGAATCCTCAACTCCAAACCCATTGGCTACACTTCTTCAGACGTCGCTGATCCAGATCCAGTAACTCCGAACATCTTGTTGATGGGGCGGCGAGATGCCTCATTACCGCAAGTGGTATTCCAAGACTCGGGACTCCTGAGCCGTAAGAGATGGAGACATAGCCAGCTTTTGGCTGACCACTTTTGGAGGCACTTTATTCAGCACTACCTACCCAACCTCCAGATCAGACAGAAATGGAAGACTGAAGAAGCTGACCTGCGGGTCGGTGACACAGTCATGATTGTGGATCAACAACTGCCCCGTGCTCTTTGGCCTGTAGGGAGAATTGTTCAGGTCTTTCCTGGGTTGGATAAGAGAGTCAGATCCGCGGAAATACGGGTTGACAGCAAAACTTACATCCGACCTGTAGCCAAAATTATTTGCCTGCCCTCTCTTCCCGGCTAGCTTTAAATTTAATGTAGCAAAGACACTTAAAATTGGCAAATTCACACTGAATTTGGGGGCGGCTGTAAAAAGTGCTCCCCGTTTGGCACATGGACTCTCCCAGCTACCCCTGTTATTCAGCGAGAAATGGACTATTCCAAAACTGTCCACTGGAGTTTTTGCGAAGTGACAGGAAGAGAGTTAGACGGGTGATAAATGGAAAAGGAGATCGGCTGAATATTGTATATAGTTTGTAGAGTGAAATATAGTGTATTAGCCCAAATCGGAGGAGTTTATCGATTGTGCGTGTGCGTGCATCACACTGTAAGTAATCACATAATTGTTGAACATTCTCAGCGAAGCTAATCCGCCTGTATCCCTGTTTACATTTAAGGTCGTTTACTTAATTTTATTCTACTGCTGTGACACTGCTACAATTCCATGTATATTGATGTCATTTGTTGTTAGTAATAGTTATATTTATTCCTTATAATCACCAATGCACGGTTGTACCTCAGATCGTGCGCATGCGCTCATAGTTGTTTACATCTCGGTTCGACCGCACATGCATCAGTAGCCATGCTCGCGTGCACAGCTCATGCACAGTGTTAGCGCAAACACATCCATCCCCACCTTTTCAAGTATATCATCATCATAGAGATTGTATTGTATTACATTTCACTGCTATTCGTCAGTATTTTACCAAATAATCTTTATTGATATTGTTTGTGGTTTATATATGTTTATATCTGTATTTTGTATTAACAGAACCACACATCTATGCATCTTTAATTAACCAACGATTTGGAACATAACCTGAGTGAGACATCGTTGTTCTAACCGGACAAACTGCAGCCTTCTGCCAACCTGAACTAGCAATTAGAGTGAATAGTTAAAAGATTTTTCACATATTATATATAAATATTACTTACCCCAAACCTTTTAATGGTTGTGTATCCAAAAAAAAAAAAAGCAGCACAACTGTTTTCAACTGATAATAATAATGAATTATTCTTGAGCAGCAAATCTGCATATTAGAATGATTTCTGAAGAATCATGTGAAACTGAAGACTAAAGTAATGCTGACAATTCGGCTTTGATCACAGGAATAAATTAGTTTACTATATATTCTGATAGAATACAACTATTTTACATTGGAATAATATTTTACAATATTACTTTTTTACTGTATTTTTTATCAAATAAATGCAGCCTTGGTGAACATTAAAAAATCGTAATGATTTCAAACTTTTTGCTAGTATATATATGTATGTGTGTGTGTGTATATATATATATATATATATATATATATATATATCAATCTTCTTTCACATTGTCTTTATGGGGTATTGTTTGTATAACTTTGAGGAAAATAATGAATTTAATCAATTTTGGAATAAGGCTGTAACATAACAAAATGTGGAAAAAGTGAAGCGCTGTGAATACTTTCAGGATGCACTGTATATGTGTGTGTATGTATGTGGAAACTCGTGACTCAATGAATTAAGCCAAAATAATTTTACTTTTGAATTAAATTACTGCGTACTATCAAACATCCATTAACACAAATAATGGACCTTTAAAAACATAAAATTAAAAACACTTAATACTGACAAGCCACTATCTGTCTTCAAACCAAACCAGAATAACAGACTTGAGAGCAAACAACATCAAGCCTGACTTCCTGAAAAGCAGATACTACTTCTCCAAACAGGAGTAGGAAAACAAGGGTGTGTGGCATATAACAGAAATACTTGTATTTGTGAAATTAAATTTAAACCATGCAATCAGTCTTTTGTGTATAATACAGCATGTGGGCATATTTTCTTTTTTCTGACACTCCTGTCACTCCACTTCTCAGGTCGTCATACATCTCCCAGACACATGGAGACCTCCTGCAGTAGGCCACATAATGTCCAAGAGCATCCTGGGTCTTCTTGTCAATAACTAGAGCTTCCTGGGTTAAGCCTCCTTTGAAAGCAGTGATTGCCCTTAAAGTAAATCTCTCTCCTTGTAGCATCAGATTGGAGGGAAATTCACACAAAGGAAATTCTGTGGAGTTGTTTCCCAGGTCAGTGTCAATCCACAGAACTTCTCCCGGACTGTAACTTTGAGAAACTTTCCCTGCACAGAGCCCTTTTCCTGAGGTATCTGTCTTGAATGCAGAGGGACACTGTGAGGGACTTTGTATTGGCCTGAGGCAGGGGGACTCCGGAAGGGTAAGGCCTTCTTCCACTGCGGTCTGAAGATGAGCCATGCCTGAAGTACAGCAACAGAAGTACAAATAAATGGAACTTCCCGGGTGACTTGTGTGCTGAGACCACAATACTGTGAGGAGCACTGTTTTGGGAAGGAAACACATGCACATTTTGTCTTTGACTTTTCAATGATCATGGAGATGTGGCACGCTGCATCGATTTGGAGAGCACCAGTCTTCAATCGGACAGCTTCAAATATTTCACAGAGCAGCTCTGCCCTCTGTGTTTAAGCCTGTGCATTCAGACCCTTTGTGGTGATGGATTTCACTAGCTTGAGGAGGTTGTTGGATGGTTGGTTTTGGGTGGAACTGCTAGGCCTCTCCAGTTTTCAACCGCATCTTCATCTGTTGGATGGATGTTTGTGACATTGTCAGATTTCCCAGAACAGGAAGCATCCATTTCTGGTTTCCCATCTACACTGCAAGTTGTGGTGGGTAGTGGATTGGCTCCTGTGATGATCACTGTTGCTACAGCTGCTTCGTCTTCATCTTTTTCCTCACCTTTTTGTTTTGCAGAACAAATTTGCATGTTGCCTTCAATGAAGGACAGATGTCGAGCAATGAATCGATCCACCCGAATAGGCAAGTTTTCATGCTTGAAAAGTCCATGTTTTAAGTTTTTGAACTCTGCTTCAACATTGGCTGAACTTGCGGTGATGTTGGTGCTTCGAAAGTGAGGGATCATTACCCCTGTCCAGAGTGGTAAGTAACTTGCAAGCCAGATTATATTGGGAATAATCTCAGGGAGGAAGTGCATATTATCATGATCCCCATGAGCTACAGCAAGTGACCTGCTCTCCTCACATATGTCTGTTACCCACTGTCGTAGGTCTGTCTGTGTTTGGTCACATGGATCCACTTCCAGGTCATCACCCTCTACATCTGGAATGATGACACACTCTTCTACAATTCAGGCTTTCAGGTATTTCTTGCACCTTTCTGATATGAGGGGGGCTCCAGAACTGTCATTGCCTCTGCTTCGCTGAGAGCCACAACAGTAATACTGCGTAGTAGCTCTTTTGCATCATCCATGGAATGTGACATGAGAAGCTGTGCCATTGACCTCACAAAGAAATCTTTAATGCAATGTGTTTTTTTCTTCAAGCAGTCCCACTGGCAGATCATCTTGATGCAGTGTGCAACATCAACCCGAACAAAACAAGGTGGCACTTTTGCTGATTTTTTACTGAGTAAGACAGCACAACACTCATTGATGTAGGTCTTTAGATCAGGATGAGTAAAAGCCTTAACCAGAGCTCCGAGCAAAGCCAGAGAAAAGTCACTCACAACCTCTTTTGGAGTTGGTGCACCTGCGCGTATCCATTCTGTCAGCCAATGTGTTATTGCATTAACATCGTGTCTCTCTGACAGCATTTGCACCTCTGGGACACTTGAGCTCTCATCCCCTGCCAGAATGCCCTGATATAAGAATATATGGCCAGACTTGCCATTTGGTCTCTGTAGTTTCCTCACTACTGAGCCAGTTGCATCAAAACTCACAGTGGGGTTAGTAGATGTCTTTGAGAAGGACTTGTACATATACATTTGTGTTTGACTCCAATAATGACAGAAAAACTTGTCCAGTCCAATTTCTTTAATGCTACCACTGTGCGGTGCACTGTATTTTAACATCTGCAGGGACACAATGAGATCCTTGTCGCCTAATTCTAAATCATTTCTCTCTTGCTTTGCTTTGCGCAGGGTGGCCAAATTAGGCAGATGACTTGGCTCAGGATCTCCAAAATCCATCAGCTTTGTTGCCTCTGATGCCCTCCATACATGGGGTTCCATTCTACCCTCACACAGTTCATTGGCTATCTGCACACGCAAGTTACCAGACATCGCACGCTTGGAACAGCCAGTGTGCAGGGAGTCATCAGTGTTTTTAATTAAACACTTAAGCACCATTGGGCTGGTGTCACTTGCGCCTAGTGGTGGCAGTGAAGTGTAGCAGATGATACTCCATGTAAATAAATAAAAAATTCAATCAGGAAACACCAGTGAATGAAGTAAAGATTGTTTATTGAAAAATTGTTTATTGAACAAATACTGTGATGATTAGTCTGGACAGAAATTCTACTGAAGTGTTCACATTGAGGAGATTTGCGCTTTTGTTCTCGTGCCCAGAGCTGAGTGAAAGTGAGTGACAAAGTCCGACAGACACCAGATGAATATTGAGCTGCTGCTGTCTGAACAACAATATGGTTTTTAATAAACACCATAGCGACTACAAGAACATTGATAAGGAGTTGTTGTTGTATTAAAACATCTTCATCCAACATTTTGGCAAGAGACTGAAATAACAAACCCGCACTGCTCATAAATCATAACACACAAAACTAGATATACCTATTTTAGAAATATATAATAAAGTAGCCTAATATATAGTAATCAGAATGACTGAGACTGCTACTAACCTATGATTTTTGTGACCATTAAGTGATCTATTTTATTCGGTCAGTATTGTATTCAATAAATATCAGCATTTATAATTCGCCTGTAATTCAATGTCTAATATTTAAAAATCCGAAGCAGCACAAACGATAGAGACTATTTTGGGTGAATTTGGAGCATGCGGGGGCTGAGTGACCTCAGAATGACCTATAAATATTCTTTTAATATCTAAAAAACAAAAGCAGCACACGAACATTTTTACAGCACAAACGAAGCACAAACGATTGAGACTATTTTGCCGAAGTTTTGCGTTGGGTGTTGGGCCAACTTCATGCAGGTATGGACGTCCCACCTCGGCACGCTCTGACTCGCACAGATTTTGAATATGCAGGGAAACGTTTTACAGAGAGTTTAACAATCCAGGATGTGCTTCTACATTCATACCGGCCTACAGCTCTCCTAAAACATGAATCAGCACCAATACTCTAAATGAAACAGTTATTTGATGCGTGATTATACACTTCATTAGCATGTCGCGCAACTCTAGATATATGTGAAAAGTCAGCAATAGATTTATATACATGCAACGATCAGGGAAATGAAGCGTGGTTGTATCGTTTACAATGAACAATCATAACAACAGAAAACAATATTATGGATTTGTAGAAATAAAAATATGAAGTTATATAACACAGAAAAAAAGAAAAGGACAAGGTTGAATCATTTATGAAACTTGCTCATTTTGTGGTTTTATTGAAGAAACAGCTCCACATTTATTTTGTGATTGTAGTATAACCAATACATCTTGGATTGACTGAAGCTCTTATTTTTTTAGCCCCACAAATAGCTTTAGTTTACACGCAATATATGACCTGACGTCACATCAAAACAAGTCAAGGGTAATCGAGCACACGCTTCAATCTACAATAAGCCAATGGTAAGCAGGACCCGCCCACATCATTATCATACAAGAGACAGAAATATAAGAATAAATACAAAAATAAATAAATGTTGTAATAAATAAACATAAAAATAAATGAATGCATAAATAAATAATAATAAAAAACAAAAACATGAAAGAATAAAACAAGTTTTAAAGAATAAAAATAAAATAATAAATAATGTGAAAAAGTCTACAAAAATAAATTCAGGAATAACTTTCATTAAAAACTAATTATATTTGTTTTATCAAGACATTTATTCCTTTATTTATTTTCTTATTATTACATTTATTTATGTATTATTTTTGCATGTTTTGTCCTCCATACCTCTGGCAGTTCCTCTGGACTTCAAAGACATTAGTCATTAATCTTAATGTTCATACAAAATCGATATTTAAACATGTTTGTCGATGTTTGACGCTTAAAACTTAATTTAATAATTTTAAACCATGATTTGCACTATACATAATTAATATTGGGATTATATTCATGATGTTAGCCAGAGGGGAACTGGCCCCCACAGTAAGTCTGGTTTCTCCCATTAATCAACATTTTATGTAGTTTTGTGTTCCTTGACACAATCGCCTTCAGCTTGTTCACTGGGGTTATTAATACAATTATTAATTACTTATTTTTAAACACGATAAACAATCGTATTTTATCTAATTACACAATGATGATTCATCAACATTAGTTTTATCTTCTGTTAATGCCTGATTTTCTGTAAAGCTGCTTTGAAACGATGTGTGTTGTTAAAGGCGCTATACAAAATAAAAATTACTTGACTACTGTGCAAAGGAGCAGCCGTACATCATCACTGTCCAGAAGCGCTGCCGACTTCTCTGGGCTCGGTCTCATCTTAGATGGAAAGTAGAACAGTGGAGCTGTGGTTTTTGGTCAGAAGAATCCAGATTTCAAAAAGTTTTTGAAAAACAAAGCAGTTGGGCCATCCAAGCTGTTATTAGCATCCGGTCCAAAAGCCAGTGTCTGTATGTGCCAGGGGTGTGTCAGTGCCCATGGGATGGGTAACTCACACATCTGTGAGAACACCATGAATGCAGACAGATATGTAAAGATTTTGTAGCAACATATACTGCCATCCAACACCGTCTTTTCCAGGGATGTTCCTACATTTTCCAGCAGGACAACTTCAAACCACATACTGCCCGGATTACAAGTGCATGTCTGTGTAAGTAGAGAGTGCGGGTGCTAGATTGGCCTGTCTGCAGTTCTGACCTGTCTCCAATTTTGAATGCAAGGCACATTATGAAGCACACCATACGGCAACAAAGACCCCGTACAAATGTGCAGCTAAAGACTTACATAATGGATGAATGGGGGAAATTTACACCACCAAAATTGTGTCTTCAGTGCCCAAATGCTTAAGTGTTATTAGAAGAACTGGTGATGTTTCACAGTGGTAAACACTCGACTGTCACAACATTTTTGGAGCGTGTTGAAATCATCTGATTTGAAATTACTGTACATTTTCAAAAAACAATGAAATTCACAAGGAAAAACATCATATAATGAGTAGTTGTGGTGCTTTCAATATAGCAAAGGGTGAATATAATTTACAAATCACTCCTTTTTGTGTTTATTAGCATTTTTCAAACTGTCCAACCTTTTTCGTAACTGGGAATGTAGTTAATACATTTACACCAATAAAACAGAAGTTACTTCATCATAACACCCAGCCGTCGCTTGCTATTTTACGATGGAGTAACATCTAATGTGTTGGTACTGGACCACTTATGTGCAGGTACATGCGGTTCTGTTTCAATTTAATTTTGTGGTGGTAAGAAAGAATAATATGCGTATAACTTGTGATACAAGTTTGCTGTTATGCTGATTTCACAGAACACATCAGGAATAAGTTTGCTCTAGTCTTTAAATAACGACAAACAATGGATCCATGTATCTATTCACTGACATACAAAAACTACTGACAGTATTAAATGTGCAGTTCAAGTTATCAAATAATGGACATTTGTTATTAAAACAAAAAAACTATTGGTCATCAAAAATGACTTTTTTATTAAAACAGTGGCACACCCCTCCCTGGGTCGTGATGCTACACACCCGGCCCCTAATCAGCCTAATCAAGCCTCAGAGAGGGATAAAGGCCGACTGGAAACTGCAGTGGGAGAGAGAGATTTACAGGCACCTTGGCGTGTTTGTCTTTTTGTTTAAGTCCCTTATTAAAATATAATTTATAGTGTCAAGCCGGTTGTCACCTCCTCCTTTCCCTTAATCCCCTTACAGTGACATCATCATCAGCTCTGCTCAGATTTCAACATTTTCTGAAGCAAATATTAATGGTGCTTACCAGTACAAAACTCCCCAGCATGATACTATGGCGTTGTCAGGCAGTTGCTAGGGTGTTAGGAGTGGTTGTTAGTGTCTTACTATTGATATTCTAGTCTCTAGATATGACTTGGGTCCCAAAGTATGAATAGTGATAACAACACTTACCTTAGCAGACACCACTAATAATAGTACTTTTTGTAAATAAGTGGTGTAGTGGTCTAAAGCACATAACTGGTAATCAGAAGGTCGCTGGTTCGATCCCCACAGCCACCACCATTGTGTCCTTGAGCAAGGCACTTAACTCCAGGTTGCTCCGGGGGGATTGTCCCTGTAATAATTGCACTGTAAGTCGCTTTGGATAAAAGCGTCTGCCAAATGCATAAATGTAAATAAGAATCTGAATATATATAAATGAACAATCTGATTACACAAATGTAATATACAGTGTTCAGCATTTAAATTCTGCTGTAATTAGTGGTTGCTGTATTCTATGGAACTAATGGCAAATTGCTTTGATACAAAAGCATGCTGAACTGCACTAGGCAAATTTATTTATATAGCAGATATTATACACAGTGGTAATTCAAAGTGATTTACATTGAAATCATAAAGAAAAATAAAAGATACTTAAAAGTTCATTTTCAAATCACTTGAGAAAATAAAAATAAGAAGACAACTGAATTCATTTTTCACAAAACTTCATTTAAATGAAAAAAAAATCCTGGCTTGAATTTTCATTCCTGGCTCAAAATGTATAAAGCAACATTTTGATCGACCTTCATCAGGCAATTAAAAACAGAGTGCAACAGCACCCAATTTAAAATATGTCATGACCAATCAACACATTGGATGACCATGACATCACAACCAATGACAATCATTAAAATGGGGAACATCTAGTAAACACCTATAAATACAGAAAAGAGAAAAACATCACATATACAGCTGCCCAAATCCATATAATAAATTACACCTGTAAGGTAACCACGATGGTTCAAAAAAACGAAGGTAGTTTCATTACTACTTTATTTACAAAAGACACTGACCGAAATACTCTTTTGATTGACCCAGCTCTCACCCTACTCCTCTAAAAAAGGCTCTTCCTAAAAGTCAGTTTTACAGAATGAGGAGGATATGTCACTCTGATTCGGATTTTATTAAGAAGTCTCAAATAATGAAAATACATTTCTTCAACGGGTTTACCCACTTGATTGGATCGAAGAAGCGTTTAGGACAGTTCTTCATAGAAGACACTGATTTTTTGAAAACAATTCAAAAGAAAGCCAAATAACTTTCATTTGCTTTTACTATGACATATTCACCTACGTCTTATCGATGTGATAATTGTGCACAGTGTAACAATACTTTTAAATCATCCTTTTTTTTGTCATGCACGAACTGGTATAAGGTATTCAATAAACTCTGTTATCACCTGTACCTCTAACATGGGTAGAAGAACAGGTGATTATTGAATACCTTTTACCAGTTCGCAGATGACAAAAAAAAAGGATGATTTAAAAGTATTGTTATTGTATTTGATTCATTGCCCTTGTGGTCTTGGATACGTGGGGAAAACATCAAATCAGTTAAAAAAACGAATTAGTGAACACATGAGTTTGATCAAGAAAAAAGATCCAAATTATCCTGTTGCAGCTCATTTTGTTGAGTTTGATCATGATGTCTCCTCTTTGCATTTTTGTGGCATTGAGAGTGTTAAGATGCAACCAAGAGACAATGAATTGATTTTACAGAAACGTGATATTTATTGGATCTACACTCTTCAAACCTTATCACCGATGGGACTTAATGATGAAGCCTTGTTTAATGTGATGCTGTAGATACAGTCAGGTCCATAAATATTGGGACATTGACACAATTCTAATCTTTTTGGCTCTATACACCACCACAATGGATTTGAAATGAACAAGATGTGCTTTAACTGCAGACTTTCAGCTTTAATTTGAGGGTATTTACATCCAAATCAGGTGAACGGTGTAGGAATTACAACAGTTTGTATATGTGCCTCCCACTTTTTAAGGGACCAAAAGTAATAGGACAGATTAACAATCATAAATCAAACTTTCACTTTTTAATACTTGGTTGCAAATCCTTTGCAGTCAATTACAGCCTGAAGTCTGGAACGCATAGACATCACCAGGCGCTGGGTTTCATCCCTGGTGATGCTCTGCCAGGCCTCTACTGCAACTGTCTTCAGTTCCTGCTTGTTCTTGGGGCATTTTCCCTTCAGTTTTGTCTTCAGCAAGTGAAATGCATGCTCAATCAGATTCAGGTCAGGTGATTGACTTGGCCATTGCATAACATTCCACTTCTTTCCCTTAAAAAACTCTTTGGTTGCTTTCGCAGTATGCTTCGGGTCATTGTCCATCTGTACTGTGAAGCGCCGTCCAATGAGTTCTGAAGCATTTGGCTGAATATGAGCAGATAATATTGCCCGAAACACCTCAGAATTCATCCTGCTGCTTTTGTCAGCAGTCACATCATCAATAAATACAAGAGAACCAGTTCCATTGGCAGCCATACATGCCCACGCCATGACACTACCGCCACCATGCTTCACTGATGAGGTGGTATGCTTTGGATCATGAGCAGTTCCTTTCCTTATCCATACTCTTCTCTTCCCATCACTCTGGTACAAGTTGATCTTTGTCTCATCTGTCCATAGGATGTTGTTCCAGAACTGTGAAGGCTTTTTTAGATGTTGTTTGGCAAACTCTAATCTGGCCTTCCTGTTTTTGAGGCTCACCAATGGTTTACATCTTGTGGTGAACCCTCTGTATTCACTCTGGTGAAGTCTTCTCTTGATTGTTGACTTTGACACACATACACCTACCTCCTGGAGAGTGTTCTTGATCTGGCCAACTGTTGTGAAGGGTGTTTTCTTCACCAGGGAAAGAATTCTTCGGTCATCCACCACAGTTGTTTTCCGTGGTCTTCCGGGTCTTTTGGTGTTGCTGAGCTCACCGGTGCGTTCTTTCTTTTTAAGAATTTTCCAAACAGTTGATTTGGCCACACCTAATGTTTTTGCTATCTCTCTGATGGGTTTGTTTTGATTTTTCAGCCTAATGATGGCTTGCTTCAATGATAGTGACAGCTCTTTGGATCTCATATTGAGAGTTGACAGCAACAGATTCCAAATGCAAATAGCACACTTGAAATGAACTCTGGACCTTTTATCTGCTCCTTGTAAATGGGATAATGAAGGAATAACACACACCTGGCCATGGAATAGCTGAGCAGCCAATTGTCCCATTACTTTTGGTCCCTTAAAAAGTGGGAGGCACATATACAAACTGTTGTAATTCCTACACCGTTCACCTGATTTGGATGTAAATACCCTCAAATTAAAGCTGAAAGGCTGCAGTTAAAGCACATCTTGTTCGTTTAATTTCAAATCCATTGTGGTGGTGTATAGAGCCAAAAAGATTAGAATTGTGTCGATGTCCCAATATTTATGGACCTGACTGTATGCTGTATGTATATTTTTTTCCATGTTTATATAGGTGTGTATATTTATGTATATGGAATAGTGTTGTCACGATACTAGAATTTCTAACTTCGATACGATACCTTGAAAAATATCGATATTCGATACCATTTTCGATACCACAGAGAAAAAAACTGCCACAATATTAAGAGGGTAGAACTGTCTAGAACATGACAATGAGGTATATTTTACATGAACAAAATGTCCTGAGGTATTGCACTTGTTCAAAAGCCTCTCAGATTGCCATACATTCAAAAACCAATAAAGTGCAAGTAAATAAAAAGTGCAATCTTTTGTATTTCCAAGTCAAATCAAATCCAATCTCAATGTCAACAAAAGATACTTAAACGTCAAGGGGGGGGGGGGGGGTTGACTAGCTTTCATAAGGTCTCTCGCTCTCTCCCGTGCACGCGCTATGTATGTTGTGTGCGCGCTATCTATGTTATGCGTGCAGTATGTTCTGTCTCGCATGTGTGCTATAGATTCCGGGAGATTTGAACTAAATTGCGGGCATCAGGGAGAAGCTATCAATATGCGGGAGACTCCCGGAACTTCCGGGAGACTTGGGATGTCTGGCTTCATATCAAAAATATTTCCAGATAGCACTCCTGCTGTGTTCTTTATCAAACAAAACTGGTCGCGGGCGCCGCATGCACTTCGCCATCTTTACATTCACTTCACTTTTGCTATTTAACCAGAGCGAATGAGAGGAGTGCGAGTGTGTGTGGTGTTTGTCAACGCGCCTTTGGAGAGAAGTGAAAGTGACAGCTCGGCAAGTATCGATACTTAGGGAAATTAGTATTGGTACCGTTCAGATATTTCAGTATCGATTTTATCGAAATATCGATATTTTTGACAACACTAATATGGAATATAAATGTAAGAAAAGGATCTGTATGTAATGGTGAAGGTTACCTTACAGGTGTAATTTATTATATGGATTTGGGCAGCTGTATATGTGATGTTTTTCTCTTTTCTGTATTTATAGGTGTTTACTAGATGTTCCCCATTTTAATGATTGTCATTGGTTGTGATGTCATGGTCATCCAATGTGTTGATTGGTCATGACATATTTTAAATTGGGTGCTGTTGCACTCTGTTTGTAATTGCCTGATGAAGGTCGAGTGACCGAAAATAAATAAATTTTAACTTTTTTGCAAGCCAGGATAGTGTTATAGTTTTGGCAAGTCATTTAGAACATCGACTTTGTGCCAGACACAAATCATTTTTCCAACTATTGTTTACAGACTGGTTGTTTTACTTTTAATTGACTATATCACAACTCCAGTGGGTCAGAAGTTTATGAACACTAA
Organism: Xyrauchen texanus; assembly: GCF_025860055.1. Lineage (NCBI taxonomy): Eukaryota > Metazoa > Chordata > Actinopteri > Cypriniformes > Catostomidae > Xyrauchen > Xyrauchen texanus. The sequence continues at coordinate 3,014,714 of NC_068306.1, forward strand.
GTTAACAGTGCCTTTATGTAGTTTTCAAAATTCCAGAAAATGATATCAAGCCTTTAAGCAATTAGCTTCTGATAGGCTAATTTCAGTCAGTCGGAGGAGACCTCAGAAAAAACATTGTGGATCTTCTCAAGTCTGGTTTATCCATAGGAGGAATTTCCAAATGCCTGAAGGTACCACGTTCATCTGTACAAACAATAGTACACAAGTATAAACAACATGGGACCATGTAGCCATCATACCACTCAGGAAGGAGATGCATTCTGTCTCCTAGAAATGAACATAGTTTGGTGTGAAAAGTGGAAATCAATCCCAGAACAACAGCAAAGGACCTTGTGAAGATGCTGGAGGAAACAGGTAGACAAGTATCTATATCCACAGTAAAATAAGTCCTATATCAAAATTACCTGGAAGGCTGCTCAGCAAAGAAGAAGCCACTGCTCCAAAACTTCCTTAAAAAAGCCAGACTACCAGACTACAGTTTGCAAGTGCACATGGGGACAAAGATCTTACTTTTTGGAGAAATGTCCACATTAGGTTATTTGCTCTGAAATGTTTACAGAGGTTTTGTGAGAAAAACAGACTTGTCAGATTCAGATGGGATTAAAATAAAGTCTGTGAAACATAGATTTCCCAAACCTCCTCAGGGAAAACTAGTACCCTCCGAATAGGGCTTTAAATGATGCTGCTCTTTTGGGAGAAATCTTTGAGTTTATCTGAATTTCAAACTATTTACTTGATTTCGTTGGACATGAGGATGATTTTTGCTCACTGTGACTACTTGAGCAGTTATTTTTTACATGTTTCTGTATAGTACTTGCCGCACTGAAACTTTCCCCACATGAAGAGCAGTGGTATGGTTTCACTCCAGTATGAATCCTCTCATGAGCTTTTAGGTGTACTGACTGAGTGAAACACTTTCCACAGTGTGAGCACTTGTATGGTTTCACTCCAGTATGGATTCTCTCATGTGTTTTCAGGCTTTGTGACTGAGTGAAAGTCTTTCCACAGTGTGAGCACTTGTATGGTTTTTCTCCAGTATGGATTTTCTTGTGTCTTTTCAGGTGTTGTGACTGAGTGAAACTCATTTCACAGTGTGAACACTTATACGGTTTTTCTCCAGTATGGATTCTCTTGTGTCTTTTCAGGTTTACTGGAAGAGTGAAACACTTTCCACAGTGTGAGCACTTGTATGGTTTCTCTCCAGTATGGATTCTCTCATGTGCTTTCAGGTCTTGTGATTGAGTGAAAGTCTTTCCACAGTGTGAGCACTTGTATGGTTTGTCTCCAGTATGAATTCTCTGGTGCTGTTTCAAATTGCCGGCTGAAGTAAAGGTCTTCCCACATTCAAAGCACATGTGAGCCCCCACACCGGTATGTATTTTCTGGTGCTCTTTAAAATAGGACACACGTGCAAAACTCTTTCCACAAATAGAACACTTGTAAGGCTTCTCATTTGAGTGAGTTTTCAGGTGTTGTCTAAGGTACGCTGCCACAACAAATGTTTTACCACACTGATCACATTCATAAGGTCTTTCTCCAGAGTGACAGCAGAGATGATTTTTTAATTGGGCAGCAGATGCAAAACCTTTCCCACCCTGATGGCACGTGTAAGGCCTCTGTCCAGGGTGAACCCTTGTGTGCATCTTAAAGTTTCCTTTAATCGTGAAACTTTTTCCACACTGATGGCACGTGTAAGGTCTCTCTCCAGTGTGAATTCTCATGTGTACATTAAGCTGGCTTTTATATAAGAAACTATTTCCACATTGAGAGCAGGTGAAAGTATTTTTAGCTGCTGCTCTTTGAGGCTTTTTTGGTGATATACTCTTCTTAGTCTTGGAGCCGTTTGCTGATGTTTCTCCAGTTGTGAAATCATGATGTTTCTGCTCCTGAAGTTTCTCCTTCACGTCATTCAGCTCTTGATGTTCCTCTTTCACTTCCATCAGCTCTACAATGAACACATGAAATTGTTAAAATAAATCACATTTATTATTTTTTTTATTGAGGGTGGGAATTGCCTCCTGATTTGATATAATAATATTGAAATGCCAAATCAATATGTATTACAATTTCTTAAATTATTGTGAATTGACATATTAGCTGTGCTAACTAGTAATCAATCCATCTATTGTATTAGCATATTAAGCAGAACGTTTCTATTTTTTAATTATTATTTTTTTAATCAGGGAGACAATTTAAAAATCATTTGTCTCAAGAATCACAATTTGTAAGAGCTGATTTTTATCTCAA